>NW_020955338.1:65886-167880 GCF_003031625.1 Empidonax traillii | reverse complement strand
CTATGAAGAAACAAACTGAGATGAAGAATAATACAGAGATTACTTAAAATTTCATTATTAGGTTATGTAGTGTGGGGTCACAACAAATGAAATCTACTTACAGGGGGACCCTGAGTTCCTCTACCACCTTTCAGACCAGGAACACCTGGAGGACCCTAAGAGGAGAAGAGAGAGAGAGAGGGGTGGTGGTCAACACCCAGAACTTCTTAAACAAGCAAGATCAGCCTATGCCACTGGTTCTGTGATGATGTTATTCATACTTACTGGTGGACCATGAGACCCAGCAAGACCCTGGGGTCCTGGAGATCCAGCATCTCCTTTCTGTCCAGGTTCTCCGGGTTCACCTTTTACACCTGGCTGACCATCAGGGCCCTGTAGGAAATAGTATTTAGAAGAGAAATCAGGTTAGATAATACCAAATCTGTCCAGACTAACAAAGTAATTTTGTAGGGAATTTCTATAAGGAAAAAAAACAAGGGAACAAATTGACCCAGAAAACACTGCATTTGCTTAACAGTTCAGATCAAGGGAGCTGTAACAGTTCAGCACAGTCTTCAGAACATCACACATGAGATTTTCTGAACATTCTATGAAGTCAGTAGTTCCATTTTAAATATTTTTTCTTCTCTAGCTCACATTTTTCTTTTCTTTAGCTTTTCTATTTTCCTCAGCAGCTACTACATACCTAAAATCGAAAGGGACTGAACAAAAATTGTCTTTTCTAGGCTTTTTTTTTTTCCGCACCAAAGGAAGCAGGTGCCTGGCTCTTTGTGAAAGGTCTGAAACAGGATAATTGGGCTGTGGGAAAGTGTAGAGTATTCCCTCCCATCTGGTCCATCAACTCATTCCAGCCTTCACTACTCATGGTGCAAATCTTCGCTACCTTCAGTAGATGATACTTTTCAACTTGCCTCATTTTAATCTCAAAGGAGCAACATTGCATTCTAATGAAGATATGAAATCTGGTGAGCAATTACATAATCTTATAAAGAAAGCCACTTTTCAACTGTCTAGGGCATTTATTGGCCCAGTTCTTCACTTGATATACTGATGGGAAAAAGAAACAACCCTTTTTGCAGCAAAAATGTGTCTCGTTGCAGAGCACTGCAATGTTATTCATAATGAAGGAAATGAGGAACTGTGTCAAAGCATGAGTAAAGGAAACTCATTAGTGCTCCAAAACACATACCGGAGGACCAGCAAAACCAACAGCACCAGTTGGGCCATTTTCTCCTCGTGAACCCTGAAAAAAAAAATTAGAATAATTGTATTAACAACTATCTTTTTATATACACTACAATTTGCAGTTAAAGATATAAGAAAGGATGTTAACTTTGATGTTAAAATCTGACATGTGGTCAAGACTACATGTAGCTCTCAAAACTTAAATATGCAAGGCATGAACAAGCACTAAAACAGGAGAAACTCTGCTCCCAACCCACCCCTTCCAGACAGAGCATAATTAGCCAAAGAGCATGTACTTCATGCAACCAACTGCTCCAGCCACACTGGGGAAAAAAAAACCCAGTAGTTCAAAGACCTCTACAAGGTCAGAATAGGCTATGAGCTGCTTCAGCTGAGCTTTCCCCACAACATTTGTTTGGAAAAGAAGGAGTTGAAGGCTGCCAACTCCAGCACTCCCTAGAGGAGTGGCAGCTGTTCCAATTTATTCTGGAAATAAGACTGTTCTGATTTATGACAGGGACATAATCAATTTCAAGCAGTATGAAGGATCTAGAAGGGCTGAGCCTCTAATTCCCTAATTGAAGTCAACCCTTAAAATACTCAAAATCACTAATAGATGGAATATGACAAGAGTTACATAACTAGATGAACTAGGAATTACCCCTGCACTTTGTCGATCTAAATATTTGTATATGTACAGTGGCATCTGGTATGGGTATGCTTTTAAAAACATTTAAACAATAAAAGTAGTGATACGCTTTCAGGAGTGATGCTAAGTGAGTGCAACCCTGTAAAGTTTTCCCTAAAACAAGTATAGGAGAGAGGATCAAAATCTGGTACTAGTTTTGCAAGTGCACAGCTACAAGTCAGAACTACAAATCTGGCTACAAAGAAAGGGAAAGAAAAAGAGGAAAATATATCAGCAAATGAGAAAAAGGCCTGGAGTTTGGATCAGTGTTAGATATTAACTTATGCCAGGCAAAAATGAAGCATGTTTACTCACAGGGTTTCCACGAGAGCCAGGAGGACCAACTAGACCTCGAGGACCTGGTTCACCCTTTAAATAAAATTAGAGGTTATTATTTCCTGAGTAACTTATTTGTTGAGTAGCAAAAGTACTAATAAAGTCTGATAATATTAAGAAGTTTTAGGAAGGAATGAAATAAAAATCTGTTTACCTTTTCACCAGTGGGACCTGCTGGACCCATTGGGCCTATTGGACCAGGGAGACCCTTTTGAACAAATTAGAATGAAAGGAAGTTAGAGAAATGATGCTCCAAAACAGTTAGTTTAAAACTTCTCATATGTTACTATTCCCATATGCTCTTTCATTCATTTGCATTCTTCTTTATCTCTGAAAACTTCTTTTGACTCCTTTATCTAAAATTTACTTGCATATCCTCTCCCAGTGACCAAACTCTCCATAAAAGACCTACTTTCCTTCATTCTCTCTTTCTTCTCATCTAACTTCATCCTCTCCTTTGGGCAGTGTTTATGGATAAGGCCTGTGACTTACTGCCCATGTGGGCTTTAGTACATTCACAGAAATTTTCACATGTGAAGCTCAGGAATGGCTGTGGGCAACTCATTCCAGACAATAGGGAGGCAGCTGCCTTAGTCCAAGACTGAGCTGGAAGGCCTGTTTTTCACCTATTGATCTCTGCCTGTTCCTTTTTTCATATTTCTTACTACAGTCAGCTTAGCCAAATCCCAGATCAACTGAGAATCCTTTCCATTTACACCTTAATTCCCATTATTGACAACACAAAACAGGATGTTGGAACGCAGATGTCCCAAAACCATCTCGGAGGCTGGGGACAGTGACTACAAATCCACGATGTTGCTAAGGTTAGTGTTTAACTCCATGAGCTGAGACATCAACCCCAGCACAGTAAACAATCCAGGGTGTGAAGAGCAGGTCTAAAAAGAGTAGCAGATTTACTTACTCTTGCCCCATCGTTGCCAGCTGTACCTTCAGCACCTTTCTCGCCTACGCCGCCCTACGGGAAATACCCAGAAAGGTTCAGTTATGGCACTGAATGCTGGACAGTTCATACCCTGAAATAACTGCAGCGTCAAGAGATGGGTGATTCTACTCAGGAGAGCAGAAACAAAGAGACTTACCCTATCACCCTTGGGGCCGGGTGTTCCAGCAATCCCTCTTTCTCCAGGCATGCCCTGAAGACCCGGTGGGCCCGGATCACCAGGTGTCCCACTAGGGCCTGGGCTCCCCTGAAGCACAAAAAGAACAAGTTGTTGGCTATTCAGCCTAGAAGTATCTTTGTATCTTGGCTGCAGAACGTGCTGTGCCTGCTCTGAAGTCTCTGGTGTACAGTTTTAAGTAATAATTTCCTCTGAAGTTTGGACTTTATTCACATCCAAATACTTTTCTTTTCCCATTGTGTTACTCAGGAAGTTCAATTGTGACACCGTAGTCCTTCCAAAGTACTTATTCACTGCATATTGGGGATGAAAAGAGCCAAAAAAAGAAGCTTGAGCATGTTTCTGCCTTGACCTTGAGGCCACATAGGTTTGTACACAAGGTAGGTCCAGGTAGAAGTTGGCAGGGGCAGAGATGCTTTATTTTTCCTTTGTTTCTCAGAGTTCATGCCTATTACATGTCCCACATCACTAGAGGCACTCCCTACTCAGGGTGACCTTCCTAGGCCTAATCACATCGATAGCAGATGAAAGGCAAGCATCCAGCTTTCAGCATGTTTTTTTTAAATGCTCTGCCTTGCCGAGTGTCTTTGAATAAGCTGACATAGCTCTTAAAACATTGCTAGCAGGTTGTCTGCTGTTCAGAAATGGCTTTGTCCAGTTCTACTGAGAAACACGAAAACCATTTTAAACTTCATACCTATACAAATTAATACAAAATGCAATTTCTCAACATTTAGGCACATTGAAAGTTATTAATATTTTTATAACTGGAATAACTTCCGTGTCCTCCTAGAACCCTTATACAAAGAAGAGACCTTTCATAGTTATAATAAAAAAAGTCATCTCTTTTATATGTTCATGCAAATGAGAAGAATTATGTATTGCATCACTCCAGCAATGGAAATCTCCACTCAGTTTACCTTTGGACCATCGGGACCGTGCCCTCCGGCCATACCCTTTTCACCCTGGATTCCTGATGCCCCTGGTTCTCCCCTTTCCCCTGGATTGCCACGTTCTCCCTACAAAATGGAAAATTATTGCTTACTTAGAAGTCAGGGTACAGTCTTAGTAGACAAAATAAATACATCACTAGTACAGAACTACAGAGTCTGTGAACAACTGATGAAAAACTGATTCAAAGTAAAATGCTTTTACTGTTAAAAGGGGGAGAAACAGCATGTTGGTCACCAAACTAAAAACTGTCATTTCATAGCAGTAAATCTAATCATTTAGCAGCTGCTACTCAACCACACTTCAGAAACTACAAAACCATTAAAGGTGGTAGGTTTTACAGAAACTATCTTTAAAAATACCCACATTTACGACCCTTTTATTGGTGGGGAAAAATGCCACTTTAGCTGTTTAGGTGCATATTATATACCAACTTTCAACCTCAGAGAACTGTTATGAATATTTAAACTATGAAAGAAAACACTTACCCTTGGGCCCAATGGACCAACAGCTCCAGGATCTCCAGGCACACCCTAAGCAGAACAGAACTCACTATTAGAATGAAATCATTGTTCATAACCTTACAGTTATGGAAATCAGAGATAAACAGTTTCATTTCCAAAGTATTGTGAATGTAGATGGCTAGTTCTAAATATTATCTGTCAGTGACAAGAGGTGATAGTCCAACTCAGTCCAAGAACATCAGATTCTAGCAATCATTTTATCCAAAAGCAGTTCTTGGATAGCTTGCAAACTACATCAGTACATATTTTGAAATAGAGTGGGAAATTAAATTACAAAGAGAAGAAAATGTAAAATTACTTTAAGAAGTGAATTCTATATAATTACACGCTACATATAAATTACCTGATCACCTGGCTTTCCTCCCTCACCTGGAGGACCTGGTGGCCCTGGTAAGCCCTGTAAAAAAAAGTAAATGAAATGTTCACAAACATGACAGAAATTTGTGTAAATCCATTTTTACTTAAGACACCAAGACTATGAATGTACTGGCACACTCAGAACAAGAGTGTGCCCTCAGAGATCCCCCCAAGGGAAACAGTTTTATGAATATTGCACCAAAGCATTCTCCCTCCCCTAAATGAGATGACAGCCCTTCTCTAACATTTGCAGCCCTAAAAATAAAGGTCTCTATAAACAGAAATTGACTTAATTAATACTTCATTATCAAAACAATTACTTTGCTCCATATTTGGAAAATCTCCAAATAAAAGCTGAATAACAACAGCAGTTTTCTCAAGGGATACAGAGCTGGCATTTAAGCCTTTGCCAGTTCAGCTGAGTGCACAGCTGACAGGAAAGCTGAGTATCACTAATTACTCTGAACATCGTTGCCTTAGTTCTGAAGTTGTGCTTTGTTATATATCACTTGATTAAATTTCTCCAACTTAAGTTGATAAAGACGTGGCTGTTCACTTTTTTCCCTAACAAAATAAAAATGAATGTACACACCTGAAACCCTGTAGGACCTGGAGGGCCTTGCTCTCCTCTTTCTCCTGCCAGACCCTACACAAAAGAAAGTAATAAGTAAAAGAGTAGAGGAATATAGGCAGCATCCACAATTTTTCTTCTCTCTGGATATGTATGTTTTCAACACTTTTACTTATCCCAGGCCAAGATATATCTTATCTATTAGATATTATTTCTTCTTAAGATCCTTCCCCCCCGCAAAAGTTCTATGGTCACAGAAAAGAACTCAGTTCTATTAAAACCAAGGAAGCCAGGAAAAAAAACTATGAAAATTTTGCTACATGCACTATTTTTTGTAAAGGTTAGTAAAAGGAATTAGACTACTCATACATAAACATGTGTATATATACACATATTTAATACAAAGCTTCCCATTTTTCTAGGACAATTTGTTCTTTAAATGTTCTTGGGACTTTTTTTGTCTGGAAGCAACAACTGGCATGAAGATAGAAAAAAAGAGAAGTCAAAAGGGTAATGAATAGATGGAGTGACTGGCAGGTAGAGTGGTAAAAGCTGACTTACTGGAGGGCCAACAGGACCAGAAGGGCCAACTTCACCATCTTTACCAGGGGCTCCCTAAATTAAAATGACATAGGAGGAAATCTTGTATGGTGAATTTACATAACAGAAAAGCATCATTTTCTGAAATCATTGCAAATAACAGCCACACTCACTCTCTGTCCCGGGACACCTGCATTGCCTGCTTCCCCAGGCTTTCCAGGATCACCCTAAGTTGAAGGAATAAATATGACAGGTTTTAGATACTTTTTTCATCCATTAAAATATATGCAAATGTTTAAACAGAACTTGGGTACAGGTGCCATACTCACACTACCACCCTTTGGCCCAGAAAGGCCCATGCTGCCTGGCTGGCCTCGGATTCCTATCGAACCTGCTGGACCTGGACGTCCATCTTCTCCAGGAGCACCCTGCAGAGATAAAGCATTATCCACATCAAACTACAAATAAATAAAATTTATTTACAAATAAATTATACATATATTTATTCATAGGCATTTATTAACCTCCAGAAAACGTTTGCATACAGAAAGAAAATAACATTGACCTGGTTTGGTGCTCCACTTACCAGCCAAAAAGGCTTTAGAGCAGACATAGCTTTAGCTACCCTTCTGGATTTAACCAAATACTATTATTATAAATGTGTCATTATGTAGCAAATACTTTATTGTGTCCCTAAAGAGACAGCTAGAAAAACATTTTACCAATTAATGGTTTAAAAATGTTGCAGCAGCTGCTGAACAACAGACACTGCTATACAGACAAAACTAATTTTGAAGTCAGGAATCTAAAGCAAACAATTGAAAGAGAAGATGAGCCTTAAGAAACAGAGAAAACTCATGTCAATAAAAGTAATTTCAATGACGTGGGCCCTCTGAATTACTGCGGCATTAACTGAAAAGACTAATTTTTGTAACACTTACCAAGGGGCCGAGTTTTCCTTCAGGGCCTTGAACACCTGGATTTCCTGTCAAACCCTAAAATTGGGAATAATATTGGTATTAGGGTTAGGCATATAATTCTAGAACATTAAATAAATGTAAGTAATTCCAAAAGACATGCACAGTTAATACCATAGAGCAAAATTCCGTGTCAAAGGACTTCATCCTTATCTTCACTTTACAGCTTCATCCCTCTCTGTCTCTAATCTTCCCTTATCCTATTCCCCCTTTTCTTGCTGTTACACCTCTTGAGCTTTTCTCAGGTCCATCTTTATTTCTGCCAATACAACCTAGAGATCTGGATCACATCTTATCTTTTATCTCTTTTTTTATCCCTTTATGTCTTTTTCTGATATTCCAAATCATTCTCAAATAATTTTCCTGAAAATAAATCTCTGGATAACATGCATCACCCAACTGCGTGAGTTATCAATCACCAATTTAATGAAGGTTGGCCTTCAGTTCATGTTATCTGTGGCAATCATGTGATTTACGAGCACACTTCCTTGGGTTGCATCAGGTGTTCTCAATCAGGGCTATTTCCCCTTTCTCAAAGACAAAACCTGTGCTTCCCAAAACCAGAAGGAAAAAAATACAGGTATTTTGGCCTTTAGCCCCTCTGAAAAAAAAAGTCTGCCTTTGTATACCAGCTTAATTCCCAAACATTCCTTGTTGCCTTTAGGAAATGTGGTTTATAGCGTGTTGCTATTAGTCCCTCACCCTTGCACCAGGAAGGCCGGGTTCACCAGGGCGTCCAGGATCTCCCTGACCTCCTTTTGGACCAGAAGATCCTGCTGGACCACGCTCTCCTTGAGCACCCTAGAAAGATACCACTTGTTAACAGCAGAGACAGTAAGAGAAGGTTAAACAAGAAGAGTATCTTCCACTCTGGGCCTATTTTTGTAAACAGAGTTCCCAGTCAGCAAGGCTGTTATTATTATTACTTTTTTCCCCTATTTATTACTTAAAAGTTATCTAACCCTTAAAGCAAAATTATATGAGAATTTTAGAATCCCTTTATTTTTACCAAGAAATTAGGAATTTACAGAAGCACTAGACAAATACCCATGTGAATCACTTCCCTGGAAGTGTTTGAGTAGTTAGGAAAGCCAAAGACAGGTGAGCCCATCTGTGTGAGGGTCAAGTCTAGAAAATTACACCATGCACAAAGAAAAGGCAATTTTTCAAACAGTTACTTCTTGCAGAACAATACATTAAGCAACACAGTAGTAGAACAGGTCAAAGTCTCTTATCTATGAACATTTCAGCACGAGGGAGCCTTAAGTCAGGGACGAGAAGCAAAGTTGAACATCACAAGAACTGAAAGTGACTTTTCCCAAAAAACTTTTAGTCTCAAAACACTCAGACCCCCTTTTGGCATTTCTAAGGTCGTTTTGATTGTTTTTCCAGTAATTTTGAGGATCTGCCTATTTGCCCAGAGCAGACATTTTTAACGGAACAATTTCTTTTTATGTATCTGTACATATGAAAATTTAACAAACAACCCAATAAAAAATGGACACTTTAATTTCATTTACCTTTGGTCCGGGTAAGCCATCGGAACCTGGAAAACCACGGTTACCAGGAGCACCCTAGGAAAAGCAATAGGCATGAGATGATTATCTTAACTTCTACAGAAGTTATTGCAAATAAAGGACCAGATTTATGGCTTGGGGGTTCCTTTTAATCTTCTAACTTCAATACTTAGTCTTGGGGTTTTTTACCACTCGGAGTGGTAAAAATATCAATGTCTCATTCATGCATGCTGAACAGCTCCTTGGAAGCAAGATGACCATTTATACAGGTAAGAGAAAGGTCTGCAGATTATCTTGTCCTATCTCTATCATTTTCACTACCATACCATCCTGTGCAGTGAATCCCCATATGAAAATACCCAGTGTAAAAATAAAAACAAAAACAAACCAATGCACAGTATTAACTTCAGTTAGGAATATAAAGTTTGACTATAGCCACAATCAAGCTGTAAGAACATCTGTGGTTAGGTCAAGAGGTTTCTCAGCTTAGCAGTGCATCTCTCAAGACATTATTCCTCTGGATTGCTTACCCTCTCTCCAACAGGGCCTGGTGGACCTACTGACCCTGGATCTCCTCGAGGGCCTCTTTTCCCTTCTTCACCAATGGGGCCAATGGGACCCTGTGGACCTTGTGGGCCCTAGTGGAGGTAAAATGGTTTTTTTTAAAAAAATCACTGTTAAGCTTACCAGTTCTCAAGCATATTGAAACAGACTGCCTTCTAAACACCGTAAATGTTTTTCCAAATAAAGGAGAAAAAATAGTTAGGTTTTGATTCAGTTAAAAAATGGAACTTTTCAGCATCTGTTTTTCTCTTTTACAATGTTTATAAGCTAATAAGTTGTAATTCTGCAGTTGGGCTGTACAGTGCTTCTTACAGTCACCCATAATAATTTGTATTTGGACAAACTGCAAAGAATTTAAAATTCAGTGAGACTCTAGTAGAGAAGACAGTGGTAAGGAAACCATTACTTCACCTGTACATTTTTTGTCATTTATTGCATGATCTTTTAAGCAGTGAGAAAGGAAAACAAAAGATTGTTTGACAAGTCAAACCAACTCAAACTCTGTAGAGGCAGTTTTCTCCCAAAAGTCACATGGTTGCAGCATGGAATTAGCCATGTTTTCAAGTAACCTTTCACAAATATTGACTGTGGGCTAAACAGCTATTCATACTGGAAACATGCAACTATTTATATTATTTTGTGTCTAAATAAACTATATCTAACATATACAAAACTTTATAAGTATTAAATGTAAGTTTAAAATAAAATGGACTGTATTTTCTGATTAGCACACAGACCTGTGAGCTCTTAAATGTCCAGAATCATATGGATCCATTTCATATGACATGGAGAAACTACTTCTGTGTGCTACAGAAACCTCAATAGATGCACTAAGTGGTTTTTCTGCCCCTGAGTCCTGTCAGGCCTATGTTGGGTGGGTGATTTATAACAGCCAAGAACCCACTTCACCGTTCCTTGTTAGCACAGGGTCACTATGCTTTGTCTTCCACCATAGTTACTCTCGTGATTATGAGCAATTAGAAATTCCTTTAAGAATGTAAGGATCTACTTGAAATATTCACACAAGCCTTTTGTGATTCCTTTTCATCTTACAAAGCACATGGAGACTTACAGGTTCACCTTTGGGTCCTGCTTCTCCCTTGAAACCAGGGACACCGGGGTCTCCCTGAAAACAAAGACATTGAATAGCACTGATAAGTTTAAAGTCTGCATAAATCACCTGATCAGTTTGTATTATACTATGAAACAGAGGAACCTTTACTAGTTTAGTAAAAAAGTGCTTTCTAATTGTAAGCAATATAATAGGATGCTTCTAAAGGTTTGTCTTTCCATTTACCAGTTTAGTTTATTATGATGCTATGAAGACAACAAGTAAATAAATCTCTTTGTCTAGGTTTATATAGACACTCTTCTTTCTTAGACCTTGAAGAAAGCAATAATAATGCACACACAGAAGGTCCACAAAACCAGAGCCTCAGCATACTCACGAGCATGCTGTTAATTTAGTTAAGGGAACCCCTGCTGATCACTGGTTTTGGTTTCACAGAGTGACACACGGGTCAGACATTGCAATTTCCAGAGAGACAAGGCCATCATTACCGGCTGGCCTCGGATGCCAGGCGGGCCAGTACTGCCCTGAGGTCCTGGGGAACCAGGGGGACCCGACAAACCGGGGGGTCCTCCAGTGCCTGGAGATCCCTACAGACAGAAACAACAGCAAGCACCGTTAAAGAAACATTATGAAAATAACAAAATAAAAATAACTTGCGCAATTTCTTTGGCGGGAAATGTGATTTACTTACAGTAGGGCCCTTGGCACCTGGGGAACCATCTGTGCCTTCGGTACCCTAAAGATAATGTACCAGTCATTAAGAATCATTTTAATGAGGAGGGCATCAATAAAAAAAGCAGAAGATAGTTATTTTATCCACTTTAGAAGACCAGACAATAAAGACTATTAAACACAGCAACATATGATCTACTTATGCAAATGCTAAAATGGGCAATAAACAGGCAAGTAAATGGGATTTTTAATGTTGACGATCTTATGTTTCAGCTTAAGTTTTAAAGTACTTCTAGGATTGAGACAGAATCAAGCTGCATAGCTTTCAGTTTTCCTTCCTATTGTAACTAAATAATGAAAAGTTATTATCAATAAAATAAGCACAAAAATGAATGAGAGGGGAAGGAAAAAAAGAAAGAAAAGAAAGTAATTTGAGTAAAACTCAGTGTCACTCAAGTGGGGTACTGAAAACCCCTATAAACACATAACATGCAAATGCTGAGAACTGAGGAACTCAATTTAATGTACTTACAGGAAGACCTTGCGATCCAGCTGGGCCCTGTGGACCTGTTTCACCTCTTTGTCCTTGAGGACCTTCAGGACCACGAGGGCCTGTTGGACCTGCTTCACCCTAAGATTTCACATGACAAAATAACAAGATTATTTTGCTCCAAAAAGCGGCACTATAAAGTAACTAAGGGGGGAATACTGAGTTTATAACAACAAAATAATTCAGGTTTTGAAACAGTTTATTATCCTTAAATTTTGCTTATCTAATTTTGCTCTTACTACTTCTATGTGAATGTAAATTTTAAAAACATAAACGGCATTTTTCTCATTGTATACAAGACAAGGAAGATTTCTATATCAAGTAGCACTATCCAGGAGCCCAGATCAGATTAAGGGACAGACATGTCTCTCTAAAATCCCAGTATGTGTCTGTAATTTTACAAGTTTTTTTTTTACCTTCATTAACAGCAAGGCTTAAAATTTAGACATAGTAACACATCTGGGGTTGGGTGGGTGGGGTTTTTTTGCCCAGTGCATATAAACTCACTGTTTCAGCACTGTCTTAAATATAAAATCCCTGTAAGATTAGACTGGATGTTAAAACAAAACAAAACAAAAATTAAAAAAAAAATCTTCCTAGCATCTTCTTTGAATTTTATCTTCATATAGGAAATTTGCTTTTTGGAACTGATGGCTGTTAACATCACGTCTTCAGAGCTGCAATCCACATCTTCATTGTATAATCTCCTTAGCTTTTATGAGTTCAAAGCAGCTACTCCAATCTGACATCATCTGATGATCAAACTCGAAGCCAGCTTCTCCTTTTCAAAGGCTGTAATTGAGCCATCATGTGACATCTTCCCCAAACCTTTACTTATGTAAGATGGTGCTTGCCATATCAGAATGATTTATTGCATTTAACTGATATATGACATGTATCATTTAACTGTACACCCATCTATTCTACACTGTGCTTTTGCAAAGAAAGCTTGGACCAGATGATCCTCGAGCTCCCCTTCCAACCTGCTGTTCTTTGACTCTACCATTATGTTAACACTCTTCTTAAGACTTGTTTCCAAAACACAGTTTTGTGAACGCTGCCAGCTTCAAAACAACACAAAACATCTGCTGAACTTGGATATCTGAGTAATTGAGAGTTTCTTCTTGTATAACATTTTCCTATGGTGTTTTAGGAGTGTAAAGGAAAAAAAAAAAGGAGTAACTGGGTGGAGGGCAAGTATAAGAAGTATAAGGAAGCTGTATGAGTTGTCTTTTCTGTCTTTGAAGACATTGTCTCAAGGCTAAGAAAAAAAAAAATTGAGCACTTTCTTGAAAAGCAAGCAAAGGAAGTGCCACAAAGGCAGTGCTGCAGCCAGTGAAAGTTTTCCATTTCAGCCCAATCACAGCAGCAATCATAATTTGCTCTGTTGTGATGAACTGCAGCACATCTCTCTTGGGGTTCAGGCATTTGCCTTACCAGTCTAGGTCATCTCAAAAAGTGTTCTTGGACAAAACTAGAAGTTTCAGCACTAGAAGGTACTGCCTGTGCACAGTGACTTAGACCAGTCCTCACAACCTCACTGGTAACACATCTTGTTATTCTTTGAATGAACTGGACAAGATTCCTGAGGTAAAGCTGATAACAGTGATCTTATGATCACCCCTTAACATCAGCAAAAGTGAACGCAAAGTATCCTAAGGGTGGTGAATTGCAATTTTTTCATTTGGCTTTGGATTTTCATCTTCTCTCTGAAGGTCTTGACTAAGATTGGTTTCATGGTAACTCAGGGACTTGTACATATGTCAGGCTGAACTCTCTGCAGTCTGGTATACATTTTTAATTATGTGTTATTAGACATTTTAAAAAGATACTCTTAATTTTTTTTTTACCTTCAGACCAGGAATACCAGGAAAACCTGGAGAACCAGTTATGCCAAGTGGGCCCTAAAAAAGACAAAAACACAAAGATGTAATTTAGCAGTCTAGATCACACACATTAGTTCACAAATCGCTGGGTAAATATGGTTGTAGGACAATACATGTGGCTTTTGGTCATAAAACTTTTATTAAAAAACCAAATAACTATAAACATCTTTTTTTAAGTGATACACACACATTTTATGGGACTGTGGTGCAGTATTTTAATAATATATTTGCTGACTTCAGCAAAGAAAAGTGCTTGATTCAGCTATTAATGCCCAAATTGCAACATTAACAGTTAACAGTTATGGGAATTAAGATTCCCAAATTCACAGACAAGTTCATTTGCAAGCTGTAAAACACAGATTTTGTACGAAATTCTTGAGAGAGACAGAGATTTAGAGCAGAGAAAATTTACTGCTTGGGTCTTTGTTCAGAGATAGGTAGGTGTTCCTAGAAAAGGAAGTGGAGGAAAGGCTCACCACGAAGCACAACTGTTTGCAGAGGTACAGCTTCAGGTCCCCAAATCAGTACAGCTGTCCCCAAATAACAGATCTTGAGATGGTCAGTACTCTAAGGAGGTCTGACAGCTCCAGCCACAGTATTGATGTAGCTACACAAATTCTTGGTTTGTTGCACTGCAGAGTAACATTCACACCTCCTGTGACTGTGAGGACACGAAGTTTGGGCAGAGGTGCAAACAGCTGGGGTTGCATTGCGTGACAGACTGTTCAAACTCACTAGAAAGCAAACTTCAAGTGTATACACTTGAAAATGCCCGCATGGTATGATGATAACCTCATTCTGCTGTACAGAAAGACTTGACAATTAAGGGCTTCAGAGTAAATTTGTGAATTGTTTCCATTTCCATAACGCCTCCTGTGCTGAACAAGACTTTCAACAGAACTTTTTATGTATTATAAAGTCTCGGAACGGCGGCACACCGTGGTTATAAACCCTCACTACAATGTTCTTCCCAGATGAATCCTCAATCTTTTCCTAATTTTCTGTCTTTTTGTAAAATATGATTCATGCTGAGACAAATTTTCTTTGTAATAAAGCTCTCCTGACAAACTTAATCAGAACAATCTGTCCCACTTAGTCTTATTACAGGCATTTCTGCCATGACCTTGCACTGGATTTCTACAGCACTGATATAACGACTCACTAAGTAGATTTTTTTCTAAACCTGTATCCCAGTTCATTGGATCACAAACACATATCTGCCAAATCTCTCTCTCGTTGCAGGAAGAGTTCCAGAATTACAGTGCACCACTGCACTGACCCACATAACAACACATCTCATTAACGCTTCCTCCAATGAGAAACACATGCATCAAGGACCAGTACGTCCCTTGTGGCACCTCATGGGATTTTCCAAAAATATTAGTCAACCAGTTATCATGCCCAGTGAAGTTGAGCTCATATTTAATGCCAAAGAAAAATTTCAAGCTTCATGTAAAATTCCCTTAGGACCCAGCTTTTTTTAACTCTGTAATTTGTTTTCAATACTGAAAAAATCTTTTCATTGTTTGAAAGTTCCTTCTAGCAACTTAACCTTCTTTCATGATACACTAAATAACTGAGTTTTGCAGCTTTTAGGAACTTATGCTCATTTTTTGAGCTTCTATTACAGCTAATTATTTCTTAGTGAAGCTTTTAATAAAATAGTCTGTTCACTGGGATGACAGAAGTAACAGATTTTTTTTTTCTCATGTCTTAATCACCAGCAAATAAAGAATGAAATTCTGACTGTGGTGCACTTTAGAGGTTTGGTGGGTTTTTTGGTGCAGTGCTTGTGGGATGTTTGGTTGTTGGATATCGTGTTTTGTTTCTTGTTTTGTTTACAAGCGGAATATCACAAAGAACTAAAGGTTCAGGCTGACTACATCAAACTGTCAACCATATCCTAAAAGTGATGCTTTCTCACTTCAGCAGACATTGAGGCTTCTGGTTCTTCACTTCCTTAAGTGACTGTCCCTAATTACAAAAGGCTCTTACACAGGTTTGGTAACAGTTCAACTGCAGGGAGCAAGCTGGGTTTCAGTGAGTGACACTTCTTGCTGAGAGTGGCTGCACTCTCATTCGCCAACTTTGTACATGAAGGAAGATAATACACAATTATAAACTGCTTTACATTACAGTGCAGATATTTCAGACAGTTTCCTCCCCACATTATGGACTCCATAAGAACAGCAAAGCATCACCATTCCCAGAAGAATATTTTTTTTTTTTTTAGTGTCAAAAGGCAAGTGGAAATAGAGAGAAGGAACAGGTGATTGAGAAAAAAACCCCTTACCATTGGCCCTGGCTTCCCAGGCATCCCATGCTGGCCACGCCCGCCCTAGTTATGAAAATATCAAACAGAGAATATTTATAAGAACTCTACCTTTTTTAAAATTATTTGTTGTTGGCATTTGTGATAAAAGCCACATATATAGTAAATTGATCAAAGAAGTGCTGGATTGCACATTCCTCCAAACACTGTCAAAAACTTCTGGAAGAAATTATGTTCCCCTTCTAATTAATGGATTTCCCTATTTTCAGAAAGGACAATATTTTGAAAGTGTCATTGTATGGGACACATAACATAAATGGAGCACATAAAAGTCATGGGGAGAAATGCCAGAAAAAAAATATTTGACATTGGATGTAAAAGCAAGATAAAACTTCTACTCAACTATGATCTCATGTCAAGGTTAATCCTTCTTAATGAAAATCAAAATATTTTTTAAGAAGACAGCTTTATTATCTGGAATCAAATCGTGTGACTTCATCTAAACTGAAATCTTACGTGAAAGACTGCATTTAAAGTTTTGTTTTAAACCTCTATACAGACAAATTCGATACATATTATTTCCAGTTCAGTAATTTTTGGTGAAAATAGCCTCTCATGAGAAATTCCACAGAAACAATTTTTTTTTTTCTGTATCACAGAAAAAAGTGTTGTGAGGGTACTTGGCCTCGTGGGCAGCTCTGGTATGAGAAGTTACCATACAGATACCATTCTCCTTTTAAAAACTGTTTCTCACTTTAAAAATTTATATAAAGGTCTCACCCCACAACCCCACTCAGCCCTAATGTTCTTAGGCTACAGCAGAACTCACCATACAAGTGACTGGCAAGTCACATGAATAAACACTCTCAGGGACAGGGATTTAAGTAAAACAAGGGAAGAATTACAGGGATAGAGAGGGAAGATCCTACTTACAGGGGCACCCTGTGGTCCAATTCGACCTCTCTCCCCTGGCATTCCTCTAGGCCCCTTGAAGAGAGAACAAGAAGTGCATTATTTAGGAAAGCCACCATGGCAGAATAATAAAAAGGGCAAAGCACAGTTCACTTGATTTCCCCCCCCCCATAATGGAGAACACTTGCCACCACCTCTTTCGGATTTTTTTTCCTTTGTTTTTTGGGGATTTTTTTAAACATACTTGACCTTTCTTTTGCTTCAAGTTCACTCTCCAGTGGTTTTCTGTTCAACCTTCTTTATTTACTTTTAACATGGACATGATTAGTTTCACTGAGACTACAAGGGTGATAAGGAGAGATGATGGAAACAACAGTTCCAGAACCAAGTTTTTTTGTTTTTTGTTGTTTTTTTTTTTAACTCCTGGAGGTATAGCTTGTTTTCTCCTATAGCAGGAAAGAAGTAGGAGCTCACATGAGTCCTTAAAGCCTCACAGGCTTGACCAGTGGAAATTTATTAAAGAGTAATTTTATTTCTTCTGTTCCAACAGCATTTCCAGTTCTAAACATATCAGAATAAATTCTGTATATGCTCACCAGTGAAAATAAAGCAATTTCATTCACTTCTCATTCACAAATTGGATCCCACTTCAGGGATATTACATTCTCCACGACACAAGATAGTGCATCCCAGAGAGATGCCATTATCTAATATCAGAAATGTGCTTTACTTCCAGAAGCACTGCTGAGAGTCAGTTTTTGGCACGTTACACTTCTGGCACCTATTCAGTTTTCCAAAACAAGCATAAAAGAAAAAACTAGTCACCCTACACTTGCATGGGTAGGCAAACAATCACCACACCTGCATTCATGTTTCTGTTTAGCCTTCTGATTGATCATTATTACCCTGTGTCTTGGAACAGAGAAGAATAACAGCTTACAGTGGACCAAACTTACTGTTAGAGTAATAGAAAATGAAGCCTTAATTAAGAGAAAGTTCAGCCCCATGACCTCAAATACACAGATATCAAAACCTAGAAATTCCTATTGGTATTTACAAGAGTATTTGCAGTCACTTCTGTAATACCCAGTGCACATGACACTCACCAGAGGACCCGTTGCTCCCATGGCACCAGTTGGTCCAGCCTCTCCCTGGAAACGGAAATGAAATTACACAATTAGAGGAATGGGTGAAAGCAAAATGGAATTACATCTCATCCCTCACCTCAGTGCTTATGTTGGAGCTCAGAGGCAGAGCTGCACAGTCACCTGTGTGCATCACACATGGCAAGAGCACTGTTTCCCCGTGGAAAACAGTGGTGGGAAGTGCCATATTTAGATGTTCTCAGTGAAATAAAGAAGCAGATTTAACTCCTACATGTTCCAGCTACCTGCCCACACCACCTACTGCACTGCTCCTACCAAGTCTTCTGCTGTTGTTGCCTCTACCAAAAGTTTGTGGGCAGTGTCAGGAAAGAAATTTTTTCTTACACAAACTCTTCTTAACTACTAATTACACATTTAAGTTTAGATTTTGGAAGGTTCACCTAATTTACTGTGTTTTTAATTTAAAGGAATAGTTCTGACCCACATTCAATTATCACCTATGCCAGGCCAAAAAATGTTTCACCATCAGCACTAATGAATGTGGAAAAGCTTGAAAAAAGTGTTCTATGCTCTTTTAATACAACTTTTAACCTTTAATCTTGAAAGGACTGACTCCAGCTGGCGATCCTGTGTTACCACTGCTTTACACTGAGGTTGCAAGGGTGCTGCAGTGCCAGTGGGGCTCAAAAATTGTCATACAATAAACTTGTTAGGTGAAAAATCATCAGTTGGATGAAATATATCCTCTCTCTCCACTCCAATGCCTGTTTCATTTAAGTCAGTCTCTAGTCCAGTAATTCAAAAGAGAAGAGCCAGGTTTTAGTTATGCCTTGCTCTATTTTGTTGTATTTAAAAAATGTTAGAAAACTGTGTTTTCCCACTCAGCTTGGTCACAAAGCCAACAAGAAACACGAACTGCCCAACTGGAAAGTTGCAAGATGTGCATGGGCTCTCTGTTAAGAGACTTTACTGTCTTCAGTGTTACATACTTGTCACAGATGGACCACAGCCAATTCACCCAGTGACACCTTACAGGCCTAAAACTGAGTCCCAGCTGAAACTGGAACTCTCAGTATAAAGCCCAGACACGTCATTGTAGAGCAGTTTATTTGTATCAAACACACAGTAAATATGGGTAACTCCACTCAGTCTCTCCACTCCCGACAGGAGTGTGCACAAAGCTGTGCTCAAAATATCTACTCTCTTTCATGGTTCTTTAAAACAGGCTTAACCCTTTAGTTTTTTGGGCCATGAAAATACCTTTGCTCCAGCTGCTCCAATTTCACCTTTTGGACCGTCAAGTCCTTTTAATCCCTGTAAATTATAAAAATATGGAGAAATTGCATTCATATATGTACACACAGAGAGCATTACTACTATTATTGTTAAAGTAACTCGATACTAAAGTGTTAAGAATGGATCTGAGGTGGGAAGAGTAAGAAAGGAAAAAAAAATAAAGAAGAAAAAAAACAGATGGAATAAAGTTTTTAAACATTTCCTAAATGGAAACCAGTTCTACAAGGTACATTTCCTTGGATTCAGTTTCCTTTTTAAAACAAGAAACTTTTTTTAAAACAAATCCTAAAACAACAAGGAGAAGGCTCTGAGCCATAGGAAACCTACTTATTCCTCCCCAAAGTAAAATTCTGGCCAGAAAGCTTGGTAATTTGTAATCACTCCATGCTGCAAACATATCCACCTCTCCAGTTCCCCACCCTAACGCAGGGCTTGCCAACAAAGAGAGAGAACTGTCAGGTTTGCACCTCCTGAAGCCTGGCAGGGCTCATGCAGGCTCCTTCCAGATTCCCAGAACGTTTGAAAATGAGTGAAGAAAGCCCTAGAGAATGTAACAGAGAGGTCAGCTTAAAGGGGAATAGTGCTGTGTTTTCTGCAATGCCCTCTTCCTCTCAAATGCCAGTAATTCTGCCTCAGCTGGCTCACCTGTAGGGGAGTCAAATTCCACACAGATACAAAAACCCCTAATCTTTAGTATCTTTATAGTGAAATATCATCTTTAAGCAGCAGGAAAACCAGTCTCTTACCCGGTGACCCTTGAGACCTGGGAGACCAGGAGCACCAGGAAAGCCTCGAGGCCCCTAAGTAGGAAAAGTAAACAAAAAACCAAATAAAATCCTGATTTCTGCATATAAGCCCATCAATAATGCTGCTAACAGGGATGAGAGTGGCTGTAACACAGATACTCCTAACATCTCTTCGCCTTATTGACACAGTAGAGTGAGGCAGAGAATTTGAGCAGGTCACAGATGACATAGCCTTGAAATTGGATAGTCTGACCATTATGCACATTTTCACTAATATCAAAAGCTTTATCATTTATCTCAAGCCTTGAATTTTAACAGAAGCAATGAAATAAAATGAGTGGAAAATGAAGTTTTGAGTCTTAATATGGAGAAACATTAATTAAACAGAGATCAGAACTCAGAGCTCTCCTTTAAAATAAATAGAAACTCAGAACTGCAAGCTGTATATGTTCTTGCAGGACACATCAACATGATAAACAACCATTACCAAAACACATGTAGCAATTAAACCAAAGTTATCTTGGACTTAGTTTCCTACCCAGTTTCTCAGGGAAGGTTAATGGAGGGGAATTAGGTGCCTTGTGTTATAATATTGGTCACATGAATTTACAACAGAAATTACATTAACACCTTCACGCTCTCAGATAACAACAGTTCAGCAAACACTGACTGGAGTCTGAGATAACACAAGTATGAATGGCAGAGCTTTGCACTGATGAATCGTCAGTGTGATGTGATAAGTAATCAATATCATATGATGGCATGTGATCATTTTTCTAAATACAATTATTTTTTCTAAAATGTAAATAGTCACGCTCTTACTGGAGATCCTGGAAATCCAGGCTCACCAGTTTGTCCTGGTCTACCAGGTTCACCCTAAGGGGGAAAAAAAAAAAAAGAAACACATTAAAATAGGAAATAATGGGAAAATTAACATTCTTCCATTCAAATAAATGAAGACATCCAAATCAATATTATACATTTGAATCAACCACACACATGTTCAGCAATTGCGTATTAGACACATTAACTTAAGAAAGGTTTTTAACCAAGGAATGGGTTGAACTGAAGACTGAGCATCCCACAGTGCATCCCAGCATCACGAGATGGCGCTGCCACGTAGTTTTCCTGGGAATTAATGAGGCAATCTTCACCCAGCATCACGTTGCTTTCATTTCCCACTGTAAAAGCAATCTAAAACTATCTGCATTGCAGCTTGCTCCTCTCCCTTAGTTCAAATATTTTAAAATGTTCATAATTTCATTCTAGCATGGTGACCATTTTCTGTGTACTGTAATGGGAAAGAAAATATGGTAGAACCAAACAAGCATATTTGGAAGATTATTCAAAGTCCTCCAATGACAACCAATCATTCCTTTATATGCATCAATCAGTTCAAATACAACCAGGACACTGGCCTGCAGGAATATGAAAGGCTTCAGGAAAATATTTTCTGGACAGAGAGAAGGCAAAGGGCCTCACAAAACGCAATGACATGACCAAGTTCCATCGCTGGACCCCATGGGCAGTGATTATTTACATCTTCCCACTCTCATCTTTTCTTTCCCTTGCTCTCCCTTACCCTTGTCCTGTCTTTTCCTTTCTCTCCCTTATGCATTCTCCCTAAAGGTTATCTTCATGCCACATTGCAATGATAAATACAGATGATAACACCCAAAATGGCAACATACCTGTTTAACTTTAAAACAAAATTGTTCTAAAATAAACCCTACACCTACATGTTTTCAAACACTGATTATTCAGTGTAATTTCGCTCTAATCCACCCCAAGGCATTTACTAATAAGAACCTGGGTTACCCCCCCACCCCCCCTTTCTAGGGCAGGTTATAACATACAGTTAAATAGGAAAGTAGCTGATACACAAGCTATGGTAATTTTTAGACTAAAATATCTAGCATCCGCCGTTTTTAATGAATTTCCAAGCTATAAATTACAGTGCAGACAGATTTAGTGTGCTTTGCAAACAAATAATATACACCTACTGGTGAGTTCTTAGGATACTGCTGTGCAGGACATATATGTAACATGCATAAAACATACATTTTACATATATGTGTACATACATGGATAGAGTAATAAACTCTGTTAGGAATATAATAAATTATCAAAAGTTTTAAGAATTTAAATGCTAAAATCTCATTGTCCACACACACGACTATGCTACCATCACAGTCCTTCTAACTCCTCATGTGATCCCAAAAGAGAAGAGAATTACTCCATCCTAATACATCATTCGATTTCAAGAAAGGCATCACAGTTAAGAACTGACTGAGGCAAGAAATAACAAAGAGCTGGTGCTTGGACCTTAGGTATGAGGGTGGCTGCCAAGATTCCCAGTTGTGACACTGCACTTAATGAGGAGCCTGATTACAAAGAAAAGCAAATAGATAATAGCAGTTACAACAGGCACATCTGCCGGTTAGTCACTGTCTCACAGATGCCAATGTTTGTTTTCTTAAAAATTAAACAAGATACAAAGAGTAACGAACTTACATCTTCACCAGGTTTGCCTGGAGGTCCCTCTGGTCCTCGAGAACCTATTGGTCCCTAAGAAACAAATATATTTCTTGAGAAATCAATTTAACCATCTATAAAATTCCTTTTTTGCTCCATTTCAAAGTCTGGTTTTACAAAAACATTTGGACAAAGGAAAAATTTTATGCCTAAGCATAAAAATGCTTCATTTTGTGGTGCTCTTTCTAAACACCCTGCCCTAAAAAACATGCATTATATTATATGAAAATATAGGATAGACTCTTTAAGAGGAAAAAAAATTCCTTTAAGAGGAAAAACAGTTGCTGTTGTGTGAAATCTCTGTCTCTTGCCTTTTTGAATCCTTTTGTTCCCTCAAAAAATAAACATTCTCATCACCCTTTGTGTAAGTTGCACTACCAGGTATGGTTTTACCAGTGTTTGACCATCCTCAGGTGTCTGCTGGAAAAGCAAGAATGATCATTTATAATATCACTGGTCCTTGCTTTGAGCAACACAACTCTTCACTGAAGTTACTTAATAGCTGAAACAACATAAGACAAATCCTGTTCTGAAACAAAAGGTTTCAGAATTTTCTTGCGGAAATGTTTGCATTTGCGGAAATGTTTGCATTTGTTGGTCTTACCATAGGTCCTGGATCCCCAGGTTCACCAGGTGGGCCTGTGGGGCCAGCACCACCCTGAAATTAACCAAAGATCAATACAGTTACAAGGTCCAAAAGAAATTATAAGGATATAAATTAAAATCCATGACCAGGAAAACCCTAGCCCACGGGACAGATTGGATTCTAATTCAGAACCAGTTCACATTTCAATATGAGTGGAAGTTGGGTACTAAAAACAGTGAAGCTGTGCAGCAATCACCCTTTTCATCACTGTTCCCTCATTAAAAAAGATGTGCTGGGTTAAAACCTTGTTAAAGGTCTAATAAGCCATTCTTTTTGAGCTAATTCCCGTGTTTTAGAGCACACCTGGAGCAGAGCTCTTGAGAGCAGCTTGTTTAAATCCACTTCCAGACGAAGATGCATTCAGCCACATGTCACTGAAGACAGGTATTGCCCCAGAGATGAACACACACCCATTACTACCAGCTTTGCCTTCATCTCTGGCCAATTATCTCCAACCCCCTGAGGTGAAGCACTTACTTGTTTTCCTTGGAGACCCTGAGGACCCCTTGGACCCACTGGACCCTGTCAAACACAGATGGCATTTCTATGGTCAAACCCTTGGGAAGGCTTTTACTTAGAAATATGGGGTTATCAAATGCACATAGAATGAAATCTGATAAATTAAAATGAAATCTTCAAATGTAAAAAGTCACAGGAGTGTAATTTCACTAACAGCTGAAAATATAGGCTTTATTGCTTTCTGAAAACTCACAGTTTCTCTGGAATCAGCCAGAACAACTGTGTTGATTCCACTGAAAAAAAAAAAAAAGTAGCAACAAAATAAGAGTTGGGGGGAATAGTCTTCCCTTGAAGGGAATCTCATTACTCAGATGAATCTCATAATGGAATCAATGACAAAAATAAATTAATCCTGCTGTTCTTAGCCATGAGCTGAGAAGCAGCAATGGAAGGACTTGTTTAAATATATCATACAAACCACCAAAACGACTTCCAAATGGTTGTGGTTTCTGTTACAGAAAGTTAAGATTTTCCCTTAGAAGGTTTTATGGGATTGTTAGGACAAATCTCATGCTTAATTGTAACTTGTAACATGAAATAAACATATCTTGTTTGAAAATAATTCCCTTGTTTCTAGGAATACAAAAATATCTATGTAAGACAATTTGCATTTTGACAGAGGCTGAAGATTTCTGTCTTTTAATGTTCATTAATTTTTATCAATTTTTACAAAGCAAATGTAGGAGAGTTAGTAACAGACCATTTTAAAAATCTAATCAAAGTTAGAAACAAAACAATGTTTCAGCTGTCAGTTAGTTTACAAGGAAAGGAAAAAAGAACGTCACACAACATGATGAATCAATCCAAAGACAGCGAGTGTCAAATTACTTAATTTGACTTTGTGTAAGGCCTTATAGAGACATAGACAACATTAAAATTAATAATGTTTGAGAATAACAAAAGAAGAGCCAGTACAAGAGATGCAACACCTTGAAACAAACTGAGTAAAAGGATTAAGCAAAACAATGAAGGGCAGCAAAGTCGGACAGACTTGTGGGAACAAATCATTGTATCTGCACAAAGCAAACTCGCTGGGGAGAGACATTCACAGAAAAGAAAAGTTAATCCTAAGGCAAAACACAAGATTATCTTTAGAACATTTCATATGGTATTGAAGGTTATTGATTTTGAAGGTTAGTGGTGGGGAGTAGGATGGATAAGATTCAGGTAGGCAAAGTAATTGACAGCACAATCACTAAAGGATGGTTTCCCTAACAATAAATGTTAAGATATTGGCACAGAGGGTAACAGTATTTTCAAGATATTAAACATGAATAGAGAGAATATTCAAAAATAGCCCCAAGGCTTCTAGCAGAGAAAGCTTGGGGTGGTGAAACAGCTTTCACCGATGGCAAAAACAGTAAGTGTTACCACTAAGTCCCCAGTGTACAAAAAGTAAAGGACATATCTGAAAAGTGAGGGAAGCCAGAGATAAAACTGGACCCATGGAGAAACAGAAATTATTTCTGTCTTGAAATAATAAAGCAGAGATTTCAGTTAAGAGCTGGTCTGAGAATTTTTTTTTCAATTACTACCAAAAATAACTTATTTGATGTCACAATATGAAAAGAAGACTTCAAAGTCACGTATTTGTTTATTCCTCTTTTATGTTACACCTGACAATTTTCAGTTAATCTGCAGTGACTCAAGATATAAGAAACACAAACTCATGAGCTGTTTTTTTCTCCTGTACCTTACTTTAGTAGCTGCCATATTTCAGAAGGAGTGAAGGAAAACAGCAGGCTAGCTGGAGGTGGGGGGCGGGGTGGGGAGAAAGACTTTCATTTAGCAGAAGAATGTTTTTTCACTTCTTTTTTTCCAGGTACTGAGCAAAACTGCACTAGAATATACTGTATATCCAGGTTCTAGAGGCGTAGGAACCCCTTGGAGCTTCTGCAAGTGCACCCCACTTGCACACTGTTTTACCATACAGGGCTAATCTGGTCTTACCACTGCACCAGGCATCAGTCCCATCTGGCTCCCAAGTCCAGATTTCTCATCCAGTCCTGCCATCTGAGCTGCAAATGGCTGGGAAAAAAAAAAATAGATGGGTAATTTTAGCTGGAAGTCGTGGTTCACAAGGCAAAAATCCATGTAAGCACATTTTCATTATTTACCTTGGCTTTGCGGTGCTAACAACTAAATTCTTGGTTTAATCATTAAAAGGGAATTTGTGTCTCCTGTAAATTTGAGATGTTTAAAGCTTCACCAGGTGAATCAATCATATTGTCCGCTTACTATTCTGACTCTCTTTCCACTTTAACATCAAATAAATGGGAAAGTTACCCAAAAAGAGGAAAGCCTCCCATGAAATTAAGTAACTTTTTTCATGACCTGCAAATCTAAATCACACATTAACTTGACCTGAAATATTCCTTCATGTCTTCTAAACCTTCCTTTTGTTTTCACTTGCTGTGCTTCAATGTTCAGAAATATCTTCATGTAAAAGGAAATGTAAGTGATTTTATGATTGCAAATTGGAATTTTTAAGCATGTTGTCCTCATCCAGTAAAGCTGAAAGCCACTGCTGTTCCTGTCAATTCACAGAGACCAGTGAGTTAGAGCAGGGAGTTACTGCAGTGCCCTCCTCCTTCTGCAAGCACATTGTTGAAATCAAGTTTTGTTTTGCTTCACTCAGAGCCAGATCCTCACTCATGACACGCCAGAGCTTACAGTGGCTGAGAATGAGGAACAGCCCCCAAATGCAGATTCAAGTCATCTAAGATTTACTGTTTATTCCTCATCAGATTGGTCTTCAAACACATTTTCCACAAGGTTGGAAATTGCCTAACTTCAGAGACAGGAATACAAACAAAAAATGTATTAGATCTCTGGCCACACCTATTCTTCCATATTTTCTGTTGGGCAACAGCCTAACACCCATTATGCTGCTTCTGTGATTCTAGGAGATTCCTGTCTGCTGAAGATATTTACTTGGGCTGCATCTCCTGGATTCAGGACTCTTTGGAAATGTGGTTAAGTCATGAAAAGCTGCCCAAAGTTGCAAGCCATTAGCCTAACATGACTGTTTCAGATGTTTGTCAGTGTAACTCTTTTTTTTTTTTTTTCCAGAAACATTGCTGGACCAATGGAGTGAGAAATCAAAACAGGTATCTTTCAAACAGCAGTAAATGTGGAACCGAATATATTTGAGAATTTTAAATATCTATTTAACTATCAGTCTTAAGTAGTGTCCAATAGAAGGAGGAGGGACAAAAAAGAAGTCTTGCAGAACACTTTGCCATTGTATATTGCTGGTTAGCATTGCTTTTTACAAACAAAATTCTTACATAAATCTTCTCAGTGTTGGTCTGAATACTTCCAACAAGAAGCAAAATCAATCGCATTTTCATTTCTCTCACTAGTTATTTTCTTATTTATAATTCATCTTACTTTTCTCTTTTCTATATTCCTAATTTGGTGCACTATTTTCCCTGTAACATTTCTCAGATCCCTTGGCTTTAAATAAGCTGGAAGTAACAGAACCCCAGTGATGGGTTTAGATTTGGGCAGTTTGGCTTTTCTGAATCCTGAAACCCACTTTGAAAGGGGTGTCCTTTCAGAGGTTTCTCACATTCAACTTGTCCCAGATTTTGGCAGAATTGTTTGCTGTTGTCCCTCATGACTGGAAGAACTGTAGGCACAGCGTTCCATGTTGACTGAATCAAAAGGAAGGATACAATTCCTAATTATATCCTGTGGATATGATCCAACACTCACTTCACCTTCTCCTAAAGCAAGTGTAAAACTTACCCTGCTGATTCCATCTGGTCCTGGGTGAGTGGGATGCCCTGGAGGACCAGGGTCACCAGGCTGGCCAGGGATACCGGGTTCACCATCAATTCCTTGAGGACCACGAGGACCCTAGAAAGAAAATCAGAAATGCCAAGTGTGCAAAGGTGTTCATTGAAACCATAGGAACTGGTAAACAACTGCCTCTTTGTGACAAACCTGGGTTTCTAAAGATCTTCAAACAAATAACATCCCTCAAAACCTGTTCCTACCCTCGGATCAGAAGCATTGGCTAAAATTAATTATTAATCCAAAATATAAGTGAATTGCAGTAATTTTTGTCACAAGCTCTCTTAGAAACTCAGACCTCCTATCAGTCCATACCAGAGCATACTGTTCCTGAAAAACTATTTGGCTTGGCACACAATACAGAATAAAGTGAATTTACTTCTAAAATACATACAGCTCAGATCAGAGCACGTGCACACACACGTGCTTAGGAGCCTCCAGCCTAATGCTGGATTTTTACAACCTACTGACATCATGAATGGTTTAGACAGCTCATACAACTGATGAATTCTCAACACAGTTACAAATACCAGAAATGTAGAGTAAGTTATCTGGTGTCAAAGTTATCTATAGCTAATATTTGCAGAGTAGGCTAGGAGCCCCATCCTGTGTTTCTCATTTTGATCACCCACTCTTGATTCCTAAACTGCATTCATCTTAATTCATGTAAGAATTAAAATTAAATACAGAAGCAGCTAATAAAACATTAGTGGAACAAAATCAGTGCTAACAGGGCCAATAAAGACACACTTCAACCATAAATAAAGATGTTAAAGTGATTGTCACTACTGATTCTTTCATTAGAATAAAATGCTTGACTACAGCGAGGAGAAGTTTCATTCTATGTAATGAGCTCTTCTATTTTAAGGATCCTCAAATATAAAACTTCAGAAGCCTGGCTCAGCGAGTCATCTTTAGAGACACAGTTAATAATCAGACAGACTGCTTGTATTTCCATGAGATGAGGACTCTGTCTGCAACACATTTCAGTGGAATTACTGTCTGAACTAGTATGGTTTCTACTCGTCTGGTTTGCAGAATGAGTTGTGAATAGGTGGAATTCTGAAACAAATGAGAAGATTTGTGCATGACAGATGGAAGTGGAAGGTTCTAGTGGAAAACTTTATTATTTAATATCTCTGTTTTAAACACAACTGCACACTGCCAAACCTAAAAGTGCTTACTGTTCGAATGAGGAATTTATTCTCAAAATAAAAAGTAAAGAAAGTTAAGCATTACAGAAAAAAAAAAAAAAAAAAGAAAACCAGTTGCCTAAAAAGGATTTAGCACTCTTCTGTATGACTACTGATTTTCTATATTTAAACAAGAGATCTTAACAATATCTAATCCAGAAAATGGTCCTTTCTTCATTTTTTTTCTAAAAAGGACCTACTCTTTATTCACCAAAAATCAATCTGCTTTAAGATAAGTGTATGTTTGTATTTGTAGGTGGCAACTAACTAGTGGTATATAAACAATGAGTGGGTTTTTAATAAAATCTTGATTACAATTTTATTTATTTTGTATTGTGCATCTATATATTTGTGCATTTCTATATTTTAAATTGTGCATTATATGTATGTTTCATTATATATATATTTCATTTTCTTTCACCAGCTCAAGGTCAAAGAGGTTGGGGGGGGGGGGGAGGAAAACATTCTCACAAAAGCCACGAGGTGGCACCGTTTAAACACTCAATTTCCTCGTTCTGGCCCACGGCTGCTGCTGGTCAGGAAACTATTAATGGGATTGCTCTTAACAGAATAAAAGGAAAATGCATCTCGTGGCAGAACACCCTCAAACTTCTGTCTACTTAAACTGCTACTGCAATTACAGTGGTGTGTAAATCCATACAGAAAGAAAAACATATGAATAGTTCTGAGGATACCCTATTTGCTGCCTTCACAAGATCATTTGTAAACACCTAAAATGTTATTATGCTCCAACACCCGCCCTTACTAGATGAGTTTTGCAAATCTAGACATGTCATTCTCTAAATGACTCTCATTGTTGCACTAGCAAAGCATTTAAAGTAAAAAATACTCTCATACTCCTGTATTCATTTTACATCCAAGGGTCCTGCTTTTGTAAAAGACAGAGATCCACAGCAAGGGTGAGTTTCTTCTGCTCACTGGTCAGCAGGAGCCCATTTAAAGAACAACCAAAAAAGAAAATAATCAATAATAATCTGAAGACAGAAACAAACAGCCTGAAAGCGTGTAGTGTTTTTGCAACATCTCCAGTCAGTGATGCATTTACCCAGACTGATTTTGTAAAGGCAGTCTGTACTGTGCAGGGTTGCCTGCTCCATGAGGGGTTTTCATAATATAAACTGCAGGTGTGAGCTAACATTTCTTTTATGAGTAAAAATAAACCCCCCTGCCCTAGCAGTCACTGTATCTAACAGCAGTGCTCTTTGGTCTCAGACCTGACACACACACAGCTCAGTGGAACCTTTGATGTAACATTTTCAAAGGAGCTGACTGCTTCTCAATCCCTTGATACTCCTTGAAAGCAGAATAATAACCCGTGTCAAAGGAACTCGAAGGTGTTTACAACCTTTTGGCATTTTAGGTGCTCGCAGCTACCACTACCTAGAGACATGCAAGGGATGCTCGGCAGGGAATCAGAAATTATTTAGAATATCAGAGACAATACTGCACATTAGGAAAGCACTTCAGACACAGCCTGATTCAGAAAACACAGTCCAGGTTCCTCTGCACACAAAAAGACTTCACAATTACTCCCAGATTTCTTTTAAGCATCTTAACACTCATTCTTCAGACAAGTGTCTTAATGTGATCTAAAGAGCAGCAGCGGCTTGGCAGTTGTCTCAAAGAGGCTACACACTCACTCCACTGCTTTAGAAATGTCATTTCCATCTACAGACAACAGGCACACACTGGAAGAACAGCTCAAGTGTCTGTTTTAGGCTTATGCCTAACCTCAGTATTGGCTTGCTCTCTCCTGAGGGATAGGAAAATATCCACATTGAAATTGCAATGATACAACTCCAAGATCTGCTTTTAGCAGCTTCTGCTCTTTGACCTAGCTTTTTCAAAAGGAACATGTCATCTTGGGTATTTTCAGTTCTTCTCTTTGGCCTTTCTGCGGTTCTCCACATGCAGACACTGAAATTCCCTTGTGAAGTCTCTATTTCCACGGAGCAATCCTGACTATATTATTCACCAGCATACCAGCAAATGTAGTCATGTATTAACTCCTGTTAACTTCCTGAGCTTTGTCTTTTCTGAAATGCTCTGGGCCACACAACTCACACTGCTTCTGCTGCACAGGAGTCAGCAGCAAATAGTCAACAGGTTCAGAAACAGGGGAACGTGATGTTCCAATTTTGTCTGGGAATGTTTGTTGAGAAGGCACAGCTTTTAGTGGAAATAGTGCTAAACCTCTGTCAGTTCTCTCAAAGCATTCATGTTTCAATCTAACCAAGGAATGGTGAAACAGAAGCATTTTCCTGCTTATTACCTGATTCCTGGAAAATAGGAGGACAGTTTTGGTAGCTCTAGAAGACATAGAGATAGCTTAAAGACATCTGATCTTTTGAGGTTAGTTCAAGTACTTTATTTCTGAGATATTTAATAACTTACAGGTCTTCCCTTTGGTCCTCGTTCTCCTCGTGGACCTTGTGAGCCTGGAGGTCCCTAAAAGAAAGACCAGAAATATTAAGCACCTTTTAAACTAGCTAATGATTAATAGAGCTCTGAAAACATGAAATGCCATATTCATTTTAAAAATTATTTGTGAGAGTTTTTTTTCCACATCTTCATAAAGAAAACAGCTCTAATCACCAGGTAATAAATATTTCTTCTCAATTTTACATTGCCTGGAGGGAGTAGAACCAGGATGCAGAGGTCCACAAAATGGTTTCACCTCCCATGTGCTCCACAGGTTAATTTAGTGAAAGTTTTCTGAACGCTGGAGGCTCTCCACATGGAGCTGTACACAAGGAATCCAGAAGTGCTCCCTCCTCGGCCACAGCTGGGGGAAATTCTGCGTCTCCCTCTATTCCTGCTAGATCCCTGCTGGAGAAGCATTTCCCAGCATCCACCTGGCACAAAGGTCCTGAGACCTGCATGTCCTACAGGCAACTCATCCATCCTCTTGGGATGGGCCGACTTGTGACTGTGACAACCATGCCATACCTTCGCCACCTCAAACCTGATGGCTTTGCAGCCCATACCCACTAGAGGCATGGAAGAGTCCCCCTTCACATCACCCTCTTTCCCCCCCACAATACAAAACAGAAATGGCAAAAAAGTGGTAAATGCCACCATCAGAGAAAGAGAGGAGCGAGAAAGCACTCACGGCTGGTCCCGGGCGGCCTCGTATCCCTGAGACCTGAAAGAGGCAACGAGAATTAAAGTTACCACACCAACATTGTGGTTGTATTTGTCCCGACTGCCCTACAGAAAATTAGTTACTGAAAAGCAAATAACAAGAGAGGAAATCAAAGTAGCTGGCAAACTCTAAGGCTTTTTAGGGGGATGAAAAAAAAAAAAAGGAAAAAGAAAATATTCAGCTGGTTATTGTCTTCCAGTTTAGTCTTTTTATAAGCAATATGAACAAAATCTTGAAAGTATCATTGTTATTGTAAATAAGCAAATAAGTGAATTAAAATTATTTAGGCTCAACCTATCAATTTGTTAAATCTGTTTGTCTTCCCATTAGAAACGGATAAACAGAGATAGTGACATTTTATTTCACCACTTTCTAGATACTGATTTACCATTGTACCTCCACAGAAATCTAACCATAAAAATAAAGATTATAGCAGCTTTAACTCAAAAAGAACTTTTCCCAAAATGCAATTAACTGGAATTTCTAATGTTGCATGGGTGACACAGTATATACTTAATTCCTATTCCTTTCATTCCTAGGATGAACATTCTTGTTGTATTCACTTCATTACTGCAATTCTGCTTTAAAGCACCCAAATGTGCACTTCCAGGGGGTGCTGATAAATGGAGAAAAAAAATAGACTTACAGGTGGCACTATTCCAGGTTCTCCTTTTTGTCCCTGTAGGAAGAAGATACAAAAGCATCAGAGGGCAGAAAAGAAGTGAGAGTACAATTAACAGTACATTAGTTTATCAATGCCATCCCTGTGACTGCCACAAAAACTAAGGTTTCTCTGAGGATACAACTAGACTAAATTTAAAGTACGTGTGACAAATAATTCATAGTGTTTTAATGACTATGGCCGCTGATTAAATGAAGGGTTTAAATTAAAACTTTCTCTAACTGCATAACATACTATCTGATGGAATAATCAAACTAAAAAAATACCATGAAACTTTTGTGCTAGAAGTGCTACAAAGTGCTAGCAAATACACAGGAGTTCTGTTGTTGATTGTATGATTTGATTCATACAAAATGCAGAGCCTGGAGCAGCATTGAGGTTCCATTTCCTCAAGATATTAAATTGAAATTCGTATCATGAAATCTATGGACACAAAAATCCATCTGCAGCCTAGGGACAGAATGATATTGCACAGCTTCAGAGTGAAGGACAATGGCATTTGCCAATTGACTTTTCTGTGAGTGTGTTGACAATGATTACAAGTTACATGAAATCCTTAGCTTTAGACCTGCTGGGGGTAACTGGTTTTTTAAGGAAAAAAAGGGAACTTTGCAAAGATAAAAAATGTCCTGCCTTATTTATCAAGCACCAATAAGGTGGTTACAGTCTACTTATAAATAAATCTAAATTTATTTTAAATTTATAAATTATTTTTACTAAATAAATCCATTTAGAAACCACCTCTCCTTAGGGAGCACTCAGTTTTACTGAGTGGAGATAATTTATCAACTAAAAATTATTTCAGTTGTTTACTGTAGTTTTTGCTACCTTAGAAGCTCATTTATCAGAATGCATTTTAATTTCTCTTGTAAGAACAGATCTCCTCTTTGTTTAATTGCACATGATGAGAGATGCTGCCCACAGAACAGTGGCTCTGGGCATGAACACATCGTCCTCCTGCCCTCTGGGCCGTTCATCCTCGGTACAAAATCCAGCTGCAGGCTTTGAGAGTTCAGCATCTAATGACCCCGTGGTCCCTTCCCTCAGTCTGTGGCAAGGCTAGAAGTGAAAGCACCAAACCACTCAAAGTGGAATTCCTTTGATGTAGACAGCAGGGATTTTCAGCCAGGGGATTCTCTATATTAAGATCAGGATTTTTGCTTGCATCACAACATTTTTTTTTTCCATGTGGACTGCAATCTCCCTAGCCACTGAGGAAGACCAAGAGAAAGAATTCAGTGTTTTAAACAGAGCTTATATATGTTGTCTTTCATGATGTGCTCCAAGGAGATGCAAGAGAGTCTTTCAACAGTTATAATATGTTTGGTGGTTTGTTTTTTTTTTAAAAAAAAAAAAAATTAAGGAAATCTTACCTTTCTTCCTCTACCTATGAAAGAGGAGAAAAGAAGAAAAGAGGAAATTAATGCTTTTACTCTGAGAGACAGAACACAGTGAGAGTTGGGTGGTGTTGCAGCCAGAGTCATCCCTGATCCTGGATGCACAGAGGATGATGTGTTGCCTGCCAGGAGCTGGGGAAATTCCCAGGGACGCACAAACTCCCTCGTTCAGGTGTGAGGAATCAGAACAGCTTGCAATTATGCCCCCTGATTCTCAGCTTTTTTCTTCATTGCACAGAATAACACAAAACACACGGGGAAAGCAGACTATCTTGTGGAGGATTGTCAGGTGCTGCCTGATGATTGAGAGTGAAGTCAAAGGAAGCTTTATTACTGACTCCAGTACACGCAGTGGTGATGGATCCACAAGGTATTACATGGAATTTTTTGAAAGGTAGAGCTAACAGAGGGATTTTTGACTTTTTCTTTTTCAAAAAGCACCTGCAGTATCATGTGCCTGCATTCAGAGCCATGCAGCCACACTCATGACCACAAAAATCCTTCAGAGGAATATTTTATCAATACCTCAAATAACTGTGAGGAATTTGGGAATGTATCCACGTTGCTTTTATATTTGCTGGGTGTACTCTGTTGGTGTTGGCCTAATGCCTCCCAAAACACAACAGGATGCACAGCCTATTTAATAATGCTCACCACGTCTTGCTCCACTGCTCAATTACCTAAGTCCTTACTTTGGTCTTTATCACTGCTTTGTTCTATATTAAGCTAATCAACAGCAATTATATCTCCTGAAGAAATTAATTATTATGCATAGAATGTATTTCTAAGAATTCAGTACACAGTATTATGTGGCATTAATTGCAAGGTAAGAAATTTTCTTTTAGGAAAATTGAGGGGCGGGGGGGTTGCTTTGTTCAAGTCTCTCCAGGAAGAAGCAATGGACTGGAAAGGACATAATCTTTAAGGTATATACCAGACAGGATGCAAACAGGGGGTCAATAATACCTCACACTCTTTTTACTTTTATGTGTCACAAAGGCATCCATGTTTTTACTTTGGAGAAATACTTTACACTATTTACATTTGTTCATCTATTAGAGGGCCCCTGAATTGAGCATTTTATCAAAGAATACACTTGTTATATATAGTTATTTATACAATATATATTTATCTTAATATGTTTATAATATATATTTACCTCAATGTCTTTGAGTTTCAGATGAACCACAAAAAGAAGCCAGAATTTAACTTCCTTGAAATATCAAGATGGAATTCAGATCAACCTTTCAGCTGTAAAGCCATTTGGGCTTATTTCAGATTCATATTCTAAAGAAAACTGTTTCCAGAACCAGCTCTGGTGCAACCCAAGGTGGAAGACAACTGGCAGGTATCTACTGTGGTCACATCTAAACTTTCACCACGGAAATACTATTAGAAACTTCCATATAATGAGGTTTCCTAGCCCTTTGGCCTTTCTGTTCTTTCAAAAAAAAAGCAAACCAGGAAGCAGTCTCACCAATGGTGGGGTCAAAGTCACGAGCAGTGTGGGGACACACGGGGCAGCACTCTCCAGGGGGCACCTGTGGGTTCTCACACTCCAGCAGATCCTGGCACTGGATTTCATCGCAGAGAATTGCTCCGTTGTCACAGACGCAAATTTGGCAGGGTGAGGGCTTCCAAATATCCCTGTTCAGGTACATCTGCCCATTCTGAGTGCAGGCAATTTCTTCAACATCTTCTCCTGGGACAGGGGAGAGAACACATGACACGTTTTCCAACCACGAAATCGAAGGAGCAGGACTGGATGAGGAAATAGCACATCTGGAGCTGATAAGCAGCATCACATACCCGGAGAAATCAGGCCACCAGCATAGCTGGAACTGATACTAAAGGCTTTTAAATATCAGTCACGAGTCTTTCTTATTTTACCACCTTATTTCTTGGTCAGAAAGAAGTAAAACAAAGTCACCAGGGAGAGCACAGTCCTCCCACAAGCAGTGAATGAACCTTGCCTCATGGGTCTTTGGACGTCATTCCAAGGAGCTCCTGCTGATTCCCTGTTTTGTGTCAGTGCCTGGGACAGTGCTGAACAGACATGGCAGTGGGTGAAACAACAAAAAAAAAAAAAAAAAAAAAAAAAAAAAAAAAAAAAAAAAAAAAAAAAAAAAAAAAAAAAAAAAAAAAAAAAAAAAAAAACAACCAAAGAAAGAAAAAAAAAACTAAACAAAAAAAAGACTCATTTATTAGGCAAGGTTTATTTATTGGGGAGTGGAGAATCAAATCCTCCAAACAGGACATTCAGCCACAGTCCACTGGTCCAGCAGCACCCACAGCAAGGATATCTATTGCAGTGTCTCCAGCCTGAGTGACAAGAGGCTCCTCACATCACTTACTTTGCTCAGCATATATAATCCAACTGGTCTGGACCTACCTGATTATCCCAGCACACATAAAATATTTCTATGGATATAGATTAACTACATACAAAATGCCCCTTAAATATTTTACCTATATATGAAAGACTATCCTATGTCACTCTTTATGTAGGATCAGCATGAACTGATTGTATGGATGTGTACTATCCATGTACATATTCACACATTTCTGTGGAGCTCATTCTATTTTATTGAAGTTGCATATGTCATGTTTAACCTGAATGTTTAACCATGAATGTTTAATTCCATTACAGGATGTTTGCTTTCTTTCTCGTCTTAATACTAGTTTCTTTCTTTTTCTTGAATTCCAATTCAGAAATAATTTCTTACTTATCCATTAGAATTCCATTCAATACAGTTTTTTCTTTCTCCTCTGTCACCCAGGTGAAACAACTTCTGTGGGTTGATTTTGCAACTCAAAAATTTCAAAAATTTGACTGATGGCAGCATCTAAGGGGACTAAACCACCTGTTTGGGGACTGTTCTATCCATACTTAAGCCTGTGCCTTCGTTTTCTTCCTACTCTGTAAGCAAACACTCTAAATATCATGTGTTGTTTTTTTTTTTAAATCATGAGGTGAGTATATCTCAGTAACTTCTCCTAAAATTAAGTCTGAGAAAGAATTCAAAAATCAAGTAAAGTGGAAAGTTTTCCCTGCATATTTGATGTTTTGCAGAAGGCCCTAGCAGCAAAAAGAGATTTTTTTCATTTTGTTCCAATGACTATTTCGTCCTCTAAAGGAACACAGGCATCCACAAAACCAATGAACTGTCCCCAGGCTGTCCCTAGACATTGTGAAACAACTTGCAAGCCAAGAATCCCAGTGCCAAGACATTCTCTGAGTCAAACACAGCAAAGCTGTCACTCACAGTCCAAAGTTATTCATCTCACCCCTGAGACGCTGCAAAGAAGATTAATCCTACCTGGGAGGGAGCTCCATCTGATCACACAAACCTTCCTAACAAAAGTGTGTTTGGAGCTGGACAATCCAGTTAAATGCATTACTGGAAATTCCCCATCAGGCCTAATTTCTAACTGATATAAGACTGGGAGTAGGGTCAATTATATATATAGGGTAAATCCCCCTAGTCAGAGACCACAACCATTGTTTTCTTAAGAAAGTCTGTTATTAGTGTAACAATTCACAGTTCTAAGCACGACGAAAGTTTCACTGCTCTATGCATTTCTGCCCTAACTTAAACCAGATGCAAACAGAAAATTGCAAAGCAATAAATATGAGCAGATTTGGAATTTCAGTTTCGTGCCTCAACTCAAGCCCAGTTACTCCATCAATGTCAAGAAGAATTGGAGCAGATGTGCCATTAACTGTTGCCTGCCATCACTAACTTCAGCAGCTCTCTAATAGGAACTCAAACTGCAATTTTCACCAGGCCAGCTCCCCTTCAGCTGCTTTATCACACCAACTGACCAAAGGACTCGAAGAGGCACTGCAGAAGCTCAGGAGGAAATGTTTTCAGTGTGAAGTAAAGACATCAACCAAGCCTGCTGTGTGCAGTCCATTTATGACACTGTGAGAATCGTTTTTCCCAAGCAGCAGATCGCGTTTTGGAAACCGCTCGTCTCACTTCTCCCTTGTGAGCATGACGTCATGGACTGTCTGACACACTCAGCCCTTTCCCCCCAGATGTCTGGCATATGGTCTATGTCTCCTTTAACATCTCACCCTCAGAACTCGTCGTGCTGCTTGAGAGAGCAGCCGCTTGCAGAAATTAAAATTTCTCAGTTATTGAGCCCAAAGTCAGCGTTCTGTCATAACTTCAAATAAACCACATAGCAACCGCTCTGGCAAATCAGAGCTGAGCCAGATGGTGACTGGATTCTGCCTGGGTCCTGCTCAGTGGATGGGAAGGAGGTAGACAAAGGCAGGGGGAAAAAGCACATGCCAGCTTCTAGAAGCATACTAAGACGTCTGCTTCCCTATCAGATCACAGATATGCCGTTTAAAAAAAAAAAAAAAAAAAACACCCCCAAACAAACAAAAAACCACAACAAACCAAACAGACCAACACACCAAAAAAAAAAGAAACCACAACAAAACCCCACACCTCATTATACTGTCAGAAAACACAGTTTCACGTCTTTCGATGTTCGTGTTTTTACATCTTTACAAAGTTTTTTATATCTTTTGATTGTCCAGCTTTAGGAATGGGACTCAGTGATCCTGAGTCCTTTCCAACTCAGTGTATTCTATGATTACGTTTGGTGCTTCTAGTTTTCCTTTCTGCTGTGACTGCATTAAACTGAGGCAGTAACCTGAAAAGAGCAGCTATTTCAAAGCCAGCTCATTTCAAAAGCACATTTTGACATTTTACTCTCAGGCCTGAGCTGCAGACATGTTATCCAGTTACACCCAGATCAGCAAAGACAGCCAAGGAAATCGTTCTACCATTTCCTCTCCAGCTTGGAAATTTGCAAGTTTGTTTTAATTACAGAGACCAAGTTACAAACTCTTTATGTATCACATGTTCTTTTTACCCCTGCAGTTGTAAAACAATATATTGAAGGGATTGAGAAGCAGCTTTGGAAATTCTTAATGTGGCAAAAGAATCTGCTAGCCCATTAACCAATTCCTTTCTTACAGAAAAAAAAGTACAATTCTGATTAGTATTGGACTGACTAAAGAACTTATGGGGTTGCCAATCCATTGAAGCTGGAGAAACTGAGTTCCAAAGAAGTCTGCAAATATAACAGGCAAGGTAGGAGAAATACCCAATGATACATTTGAGGACTCATTCATCCATGAGCTTGCACAACCAACCTTCAGAAAGAGGATTTCAATGAAACACACAGTAAGCACAATGCCATTTTTTTCCTGCTATATATTGATGTGTTGGAGTATCAGTTTTACTTTAAAGAAACTCATTTCTCAGAAGTCAAATAGTTATAGCTAAAGCACTGGATCATCAGACTCAGAGACTACGCATCAACAGCTTGGAAGTCAAAATCTTACCAGGCACTGACATACCCAGGCCCACTTTGGTGTCAACACTGAAACTGTACCAATTGCTGGGGGGTGAGAGGGGCAGGGGACACGATATGGGATCCCAGCCACTAGATGGCTGTCAGCATCCATCAGTCAACACAAGCAAGTGTCAAAGAAGTTCGTGCTTATACAAGGTGTGTAAGGCACACCCTGCTTCGGACAGTTTGTGCTGAGCGTGTTTTCATTTCAAGCGAATCTCTCTCAAGGTTAATTCCACTCCTCAACAAGCCAACAGCAGGACAAGTGTTTTAAAAGGCAGCATATGAAACCATTTCAATTTTTCATCACTAGGTATGCATCATTTTGAAAGCAAAAACTGAAAATTTACTGCTGCTTTGTTTGCTGTTTAAAGTTACTTACTCCACATTACTGTACCCATATTTCTTTCACCGACTTCTGGTTCACATCTTGCATATGAAAAAGGGAAGTAAGGCCTGGGCATGGAAGCAGGTAGAACAAAAAGAAAAAAAAGAAGGAAAATGACACCATAAAAATCAGAAGCAGCCAAGCACCATTACCTCAGCTGAGGTGATGGCAGGTATATGGTGGAAGAAAATAGATCTCTCAATGCCCTACTTGAGGAAAGAAATGGCCCGAGCAAAACATGCAGATAGAAAGGTTTTCTGCAGGCAGGAACAACCTTGGTTTGTAGATGGAAGGGCAAAGGAAAGAAAAGGATTTGACATCAAAGCAGCTCCATTTTTATTAGTCCTACCAACGTGCTAATTAAAGGAGCTTAAAGGCTGACAGACCTACAGCAGGAGAGAACACAGCCTGACAAAGGCAGAGAAGATGATGACCGGTACTGAAAGCACAGTCTGCCAGTTTTAGGCTTTCTTCTGCCAACAGGAACTTCATGATGCATGCTGTAACCAAACTCCAATGCCCTTGCATTGCTTCACGTGAAAAGACTGGAACAGAAGAGGTATGGGGTGGATTTTTTTAATGAAAAAGGGCTGGAAACAAAGCAGCTTGCACAGGGCTCATCTCATCCTCCCTTTGTCATCCTCACACTGCCTTGTGAAAGGAAAATACAAGATTACACAGAATCAGTGGGTTTTAAGCTAAAAAAACCCTAGAATATGAAAAGCAGAGTTTCAAGATATGCATTACAAAATTTAATCCTGCTGACACACAAAGCAGAGGTGCACAAGTAAATAAAAGTGAAAGATGATATGTGCTAACAACCACTCTGCAGATGTACGGTTGTGCATATGTACAGGCTGCCAAGACAGGGACAAGAGGAGCTTGGTGTTAATAACGTTTGACTGTCAGCCTGCCACAACAAACGTAGGGCTTGATCCAATTGCCTTCAAATCAACGGGAAAAGCCTCTCATTTGCTCCAAGAAGAATCAGACTGCTTGTTTTGTTTATCTTTTGGTAACTTTTTTTGGAGTCGTTCTAAATAAAGGATTATCCTAATTATTGTACCTTGCAAATTATAATGTAAACACCAATTATTTTGAAAATCAGATAGTTCTCAGGAGTGCGGACAAATACGTCGTCTATTTTGCATTTGTTACACAGAAACAATTCTTGTTAATAATTATTAAGACACAGAGTATGTAACTTTACAGTTACATACACGAGGGTGAACCTAGAATCCCTAACTAATAAATGACCAAACTGTTGCACAAAATTGCCAATTTTGTGCACACTCAAAGTTAGGAAGAGAGTTCCCAGTTAGTGCTCTACCAATGCTCCCTTGTAAAACAAGAGGATAACAACAAATCCCTAGCATTGTACTTTTGGAAATGCACACAGGCACACAGTTTAAACTACAAATTGGTAGGAAACAAGGTTTCATCAGAACTTTTTCTTAGGAAAAGAGATGGGGTGTTTTAATCCATTCTGCAAAGTTCCTGCTTTAAAAAAACAAAAAACAAACAAACAAACAAAAAAAAAACTCTAGAAGGTAATTTGCAAAGTTGAGAAAGTTGATTTTTAAAAAACCACTCCACAGATTAAAACATATTGCATGCTAATAATTCCAAATGAGTTTCCATGTGATTGAGGGGAACATGGAGCTGCAATTCTTTGTGCTTTGTTTCAGAAGTAGAAAAGTCCCAGGGTGTTATTTTTTAAATGACGTAAATAATTTTAAAACATGTATTTTAGGACTGGAAAATTACACACTCAACTGGTTTTCCTGCAGAGCCCACAAATAACTTTGAGTATGAATAAAAACTGCTAGGTATCAAGGTGCGAGTCAGCACCCAAGCAGAGACTTAATTAATTGCTGAAATTGCTGTGGCAGTTCATGAAAGCCTCACTAAAGACACACACTTTGCACCTGGCCAGTGGCTTCTGGCTGGCACTGAGGGGAGGGAGTTCACCCTCCAACCCTCTCAGATTCATCATCCAAGAAAACTCAGTCTCCATGTTCTGAACACCTGCACAGGCAAAAAGCAACAGCTGAACCATATACCCTGACTCAGGAGAGGAGGTAATTCCTCAGGTAAAGGGCTCTCTGAGTGTCACCTGGCAACTGGGGTTTTTTCTTCCAGAAAACTGTGCCAAAATATATAAATGTGTTCTCCAGTCAGCATCGTGATTTCAAATTTTGCTGGGAAAACTGAATAGGAAAAACTATGCTTAGGATACAGTTTAAACCCCCCCAAATTATTTTAAATTAATATCTGAAGTCTGCATCTGCTTCTCCACTGTTCCCTTAACCGGATGGAATCAATCTTATATTTGGTTTGAGGGTGGTCCCTATTTCCCCAGCTCTCAGGTTCACAGATTTATGTCTCCATCAGTAAAAACAGAAGTTTTCCTTGCCTTTTTATGGGTAAATTTCATTTCCAACACAGAACAATCAAGAAGAATGTTTTTATTACGAGATCTGACACATGCTGAATACAAAGGCAGGATATATTGGGATCCTTTCCAGTAAAAAGGGTTTCTCTTGCTGGTCCCACAGCACTATCCAGTGTTTATTATACTGTTCCATTTCCTGAGAGTATCTGGTGTGTATCTGCATCTTAACCTCACCATTTCTGAGCTGCTGAACAAGTCTCAACCCTTGCAAACATCCCAAACAGGGTAGGGAATTGTGCAGCAGCAACACTGTTCCAAGATTGGTTGTACTGGTCCTTTCCTCTTGGTTACCCCCCAGTCTTGGACCTGCCTATTTCGAAAGCACTTTTTCAGACCAACTCACTGGAGTTATCCCATGAAGGAGGTCAGATATAAACATGTTTACTTTCTTTTTCTCTGTTTTCACTTTGGTTCTACTTGTGAACCAAAGTGAATGGCTGGACACGTCGCTTGGTGCCTGCAGAATAGGGTGAAAGAGGGAGTTTGAAGAGCCTGATCTGCCAGCAGTGGTTGCTCAAATACTGTCAGATGACACCAATCAAGCCTCAAGCCTACAGTGGGAAATGAAATTACTTCCAAATGTCTAAGGCTGCACAGGGACTGCAATGGGGAGGCATTCAGGGCATGCCTGAGAAAACACAATTGCAGATCTCAGCAGCTGGAGCAAATCAGTCAGAAGTTGAAGTCAGTAGCAGGTTGCCTGGTCCCTGCTGGAGCCCACACGGCCACAAGTGCCCTGCTTGGACTTTGTCATGCAAGGTAGCTAGAGTGAAGTCAGTTCAGCTCTTGCTGCCTGTACCACAACTTTCTTCCCAATTCAGGGCAGAAAAAGCCTAAATAAAGTGCTCATCATGGCCAACTATTATCTTCTATTATTTCAAAAGAGGCTTGAGGCAACAGAGATCATTTGTTCTTCTTAGTAAAATATTGGAGCACATTCTTGACTCTGGGATGACATTTTTAAGTGGAGTCACTTCATTTGCATGAAGGCAGGCTGGTCCCACAGAAACATCGGATTCTTATGGTGGGGAGCTTACAAAAGAGAACATGTAGCAGGAGCATTTCAATCTGTGGAGACAGGGCCTGGTCTCAGCACTGCTGAGCACTCACAGGCATTGTCCCTAAAATTAAAACAGAACTAAATCTGCAATTAGCACATTTCCTAAAATATAAGAGGCTTCATTCTGGAAGCAAACACACCCCAACAGTGGGAATTCTGCCCAACCTGCTGCTACTGCAAATTAAAGCCAATCTGATCAGGACATAAGGAATTGCTCCTAACATATTTAAACTTCAGTCTAAAATAGCAAGATTACAATGAAAATGTAATATTCCTCCACAGTCTATCTTGGCTCACCCTTCTGGAATCCATGGATGTTTGATTTTGGTCTTGGACTGCTGTGCATTAGGAAAAAAGTAATGCATTTTGGCTGTGAAGAAAATTCTGTCAGCTGCTTCCTGTGTCAGTATCATCAAGACACAGTTTCCACTCACAGTCCATTTGGATTCCTGTGGTAAATCCATCGGCGAATCTTTAGAAATCATCTTGGCTGTCCAGTCAATCAGAAACCTGTTGCCCAAGGAACAAGCCACGCAGGGTAAGGTTTTACAGTGCCAGGCAGGTTTCTAAAATAAGCATTTAATTGGTGTTCCCAGCCCTGATCCTTGAGGAATGTCACCACGATCAAGCTGCCAGCTGGGCTCTGAACTGCCAGTCGTTACTCTTTGAACTCGATAGTCCCACCAGCTTTTCATTCCCCCTCTTATCCACTCATTCAGTCCTATCTGAATATAGGACTGAGTACTTCCCCAGTTTGCCTGTGGATGCTATGGGAGATGGCACCAAAAACGTTACTGAACCAAAGGTAAACAGCATCCACTCTCTTCACTTGTGTCCCAAGCCAGTCATCTCATTGTAGAAGGCAATCAGATATAACCAATCCAATGGCAAAGGGAAAATTCACTAAATAAATAGCCCCTATCTACAGTCTGCTCTTCTCTGCACCCATCTATTCAAAATCTTACAGGTCTCACTGTTCCCTTTTCACATACGCTATAACACTCAGGAGCCTAACTGATAAAATAAAAATGCACTGCAAAATAACAGGTTTGCCTTCCTTGTTTTGTAGGATTTAGCTCATTTGAAGTCAAACAAAACGTGTATGAATATCTTTTCTTGTTACATCTAAGAGAACCACACTTGCTGCTACCCAAGCATCCTCATTCTTTGAAGCTATACACATCAAAGTTCAGTAGAAACCTACCATTACACACACTGCCTTTTCCACAAAGCTTTCCTACATTGTGGTTTACAGAGTGGACTCGTGTAAGCCCCTAAATGTATCCTTGCTGGCTAATATCACCCTCCATTTCACCTAAAAATAAAGATTGGTAATTAGCAAGAGATTCGATTCCATAATTAAAACTCCTTGCATTCCAACGGGCTCAGCATTTCAAACTGAAGTGAAAACCACCCAGTGTTTGGGTGGAGCAGGAAGGTACTGCTGGAAAGGCTATACTCATAATGTGCTGTTTGTACAGCAAAGCTATTCATTTGCTGAAATTCTGGGCCTCTGAGAAATTAAAAAAAAAAAAAAAAAAAAAAAAAAAAGAGAGAGAATGGTGAGCAAAAAAAAAGTCTGCAAAAATTCCAGGAACAAAGCCTCTGTTTCTTCTCTGCCACCATTACCTTTTACCACAGTTCAGACAGCTCAGTCAGCAACTTCTGGTTTCAAGATGACATGGAACAGGCTTTGGCAGCCCTCAGGATATCCTGGCTGCTTTCTGCACAGCATCAGGGAGGAGGGGGATAAAGGAGCAGCCCAGATTTTAACCATAATCTGAAGTCAAACAGACTTGCATACACGAGGAAGAGACAGTGATTTAGATGTGTGTCATGTCCCAGAGAGCGTTAAAGTTACTTATTACCTACAGATACAGGAGCAATAAACAATTTCCTTCTTTCAGTGCAAATAAAAGTAACAAAGTCAGTAAGTAACAAGAGAGTAGGGAGGAATTAATTTCAACAAAGCTTTGGGACGAAAAAAATCCTTGAGAATGAATATAAGAGCAATACAATTAGATTGGCCGGGAATTTTTCTACAATGTGGGGTTTTTTGTTGGAAAACATTGCATTACTGAAATACCAAGGAGGGTACTTTTATTAGATACATAGCTTGAAAACCTCTTCTTTCATTCTTGGGATGTTTGAAATTACCTATTTCAGTCAAAAAAAAAAAACACTGGGATTTGCAAGAGAGAACTTCACACCAATAAAAGCCTTGTAATAAACATCCAAGTCAAGCTGGGGAAAAACGTTTTCATTTTTCACCTGACCCAATTCCATCTTTTCCATCATTTCTGAGTCATGAGACCTTTTTCAGGTTGCCACAACTGATCCGGGCTGGCTTGGGAAAATCCAGCTTCCCCTCTAGCACAGGCTGGTGGTTGCAAACTGCAACTTCCACTATGTCTTCAAGTAGAGTCGTATTTGCAGACCAATGAACTGAAAATCCTACTAGAGGAAGAAAATATTTAGGCCAGGCTGTCTTTACTCCATTTTCGGAGTGCTGCATAACTTCATTAAATTTAAGAAGGAAGTTTAAAAAAAAAAAAAAATTCTTATTTTGTCTTTATGAAACAGTGGGAAATGGCTTTATTAACTTTTTAAGAAAAATCCAGCAGCAAAGAGTAACTGGAGTCAGCTTTGCCCATCTGGAGACTCTCTTTGTTACTATATTATGCTTTGTTATTGTCCCAATTCTTGGTCCATACATATGAAATATGAGCATAAAAAATCCCCACCAAATGTTAAAAAGAAAAAAAAAAAAGGTCAGCAAAGACTAAATCCTATCCACCCTGTCATTTAGATGCATAGCACTGATAAATGTCCTTTAAAAAGACACATACCAGCCATTACTTTGCTGTCCTGCAGGATTATGGTTTCTGGGACAGAGGAAATGAAAGGCTTTCCTGCAGGCTCTCTTGCTCTAATTCATTGGATATCATTCCATACTTCAGGGAGGAAGCATTATGAACTTTTGTCAGGCAACTAGTCCATACTAAAAAGGTTTGGAATAAATTAAATTTCAAGTAGGGCTGCGTAGTTTAAAACAAACCAGCCGTCATCACCTCCAGCTACTGTTTGCTTTGAACTTAATCTACTTTGTATTTCCCTCAGTTCCTCCTTTCAGAACTACTTTATCATTTTTCAGATCTTTTTAATTTTATCCTACTATTGTTTCTTTGAGATGAGCCCTTAAAATCCCAAGGGGGCAGCATCCAAGTTACAAGAACGTCAGCTTCCAAAGCAAAGCACTACAAATACCCACAACTTGTTGCTCCAGTTCACTCTCAAAGCAGAGCTAGGAGCTGCAACCAGCATGTAAATGCACAGAATCCAAAAAAACAAAAAAAAATCTACTACTTTATCAGTGGGCTTTAACCCCGTGCAAAGCATTATTGTGTTATATTGAGATGCACTGAAATTTCCTGATGCAACACATCAGTTCCTTACAAACGCCTTTCAGTGTAGTCTCTCTCTCTCTAACACTGTTTGTGGTACGGGAAAGGTATCCCAAATTACATTTTCCACACACTATTTCAGACTGCAATACAAGCAAAAAATAAGAACAGCCCAACCACTCCTTTGAACCTCACAGTTTAGGACTTTTCATAAAGGACATAAAGGTTCACTTTAGGGCCCTGTGGGCTCTACTTGAACATGGAATTACTGAGGTTTGCATTGAAAAAACATTCTATGACTGAAGCAGCAGATTGGATACAAACAAGACACAAGTCCATTCACCACATCTCTTCAATATTTTTCAAATCTCTCCCTGGAGAAGCTCAAATGATGTTTTGCTAGGGTCAGATAAACTCCAGCTTATCAAAAGCTCATCTGAGTCTTTCAAAGTCTTAAACTTTTCCTCAAAAAGCACCTTAATTTCCTACCTTTTCAGGTTCCTACGTAATTTCATTTTCTGAACTCTTCCAGTTTATCTTCCTCCGAACCCCAAATTCTTTCTCTAAAACCCTTTCCCTAAGGAAAAAGCGTATCTTTCCTTTGCTTCACCACCTTCCACCTCTGAGGGTTACATCAAGAAGATACCTTAACAGCACAATTTCCCATTCAAGGACTGCTTGAGAACAATTTTTTAAGCATCAGTAACTTCATAGCAAGAAGTAATTCACACCACCTCAAACGGACAGGCATTTGCCATTCTTTTACCATCTGTTTAGAAATAGGAATCCAGTTCAGCAAAGTACTGAATATGTTGGAACAAGCTCTTGGTAACAACAGTAAAGTCCGATGCTTGTTATGATCAAAGGGCAGAAGTGACATCATCATCCTGGTTCTTCAAAGCCAGTAAGATATTTATGCTCAAGACCTTTAAGAGGTGGTTTTATTGCCTAGGTCACTACTCACATCTCTGAGTAAAGCAGGACTGGAACATCTGTGTGCGAATCAGCGTGTTCTGTTCCACCCGCCTGCTGAAATTCAGTTAATCACTTAGGGATGTTAAACTGTAGACTCAACACGGCTTTTAAACCAACTCTAATCTTTTAGCACCCTCAGAACATTGCAATCACCACGAGCACCACCAAAGATACTCATATTTCTTCCACTTAGAGAAAAAGGCTGGAAATAGAGTGTTGCATTCACAGCTGATTGGAAGAGTCACAATTCTGAGAAGTCAGTAGCCCATCAGTAAACAGAATTTCTCCAGTTCACATCTGCTTAAGATTTTGACTTTCAGTCCCTTGATCAGCATCTGTTTTTCATGTAGGTATCTGTCACTATTCTAGGATAATTACCAGATAATTAGAAATAGCTGGCATCTATCCACAAAGTGTACTAGAAGTCTGTGACAAGTTCTGGAGTGCAATGTCCTATTGCCAAATTTACTCACACTAGCTAAGAAATGCAATGTTGCCAGTGCCCCTCCTCACTTACTCCTGCTTCACCACTGACCTGCCTAACACAGACTCACACAGCTACACCCCCAACAATCTTTTGTGCAAATAAGGCTAAATATATCATCACTGTATTATTTTTAAAATATCAGTAATCCTACCAGGTTAATAGGCTCATACCAAGAATCAAATTCAATAAAGAGTTGTTAAAATCAAATAAAATGCTCTGTAGGATATAAGGAGAGACTATTTCAGCCATTAAAGATGCACAGCAGTGCATAAGACAGACAGAGTACTCCCAGGGAGGAGTGTCCAACAGTGGAGCTCCGAAGCACAAGCCACACAGCTGATCTGCACGTACAGAGGCAAGATGTGAACAGTGAGCCAGACTGCCCTGTGTGCAGTGAGACCAAGCCCTGCATCTCCTGCCAGGCAGAGCTGCCTTGCCTGTGTGCTGTGCCAACACCTTCCAAACACTCGGTGAGCAACCAGTACTCATAAGGAGCTTTCTAACTTTCTTCAAGGATAATGTCACTTGTGCCACAGAGAAAACAGCGATCTAAAAGTGAACTGCTGACACATCAGTGCACATCTCCTTGGGAGAGTGCTTTGCTGCCTGGCTCTCTCCAAAAATTCATATGAGAGTTCAGTAATGTTTCAACATAAACTAGATGTATGTAATAAAAAAATTTTGTACTCTTAGACCACCCACAAGACTTCTCGAATACCTTCAGCAGGCCTTCAGCACCAAGTTGGCAGGAACATATGAATAAATTCATCTCTGCTTTTATTCAAAGTTTACATCAAAATCCTTCAAGGCTTCTGGTCTCCTAACATGTACCTGTTGATGTGAATCTCACTCTTATGCATGATGAAGACAACAGACAGAACTGCACTAAATGAGCAAGAGAGAAAACCAGACAAATTTTCACAGCCTTAACACAGAGAACCTCACCCTCAATTTGTGTGAACAGGGACTGTGGCACTGAATTTAATGGATCAACATCACTGCTGACACTTTCCCACTGTTTACAACAGCCCTTCAGCATAGTCACCTGCTGCACCATTTTTTAAACAAGTGGATATGTAGCAATTTTAAAAGCTGCAGAATGAGATACATGTCTAAGTGTGGTCCTCTGTATTGTTTCCCTGAAGAACTACCAAAACTGAAGAGCTGGGAGAATATAAAGGGAATATAACTTTTTTGCCTCTGGCAATGAAATAAACATGCATAAATTGATATCTTAACCTGCATAGTATCAAAAGGGAAAACCATCCTTCATGAAGCTCATTCTTATCATGTCTGCAACTGCATATGGAAGAAGAGAGCAAAATAGTGATAAGTTTGACAAGAACAGATAATAACCACCTTATTGGAAACAGATGGTTCACACAGCTATGCTATAGATAAAGTTGTGTCAGCATTTCCCTAAAAGGCCTCCCTGTTTCCAGCAGTTTCCAGCTGGCAGGCAACATTTCTAGCTCAACTAGAAAGACAAAATCTCAGGAGTGACCTGTAAAAACTGGGGGGAAAACAGCTATTTGTGAGAGATGGAAAGGTTAGATCCTAAATAAAATAAAAATTTCATCTAATGGATAAGCCAACACAGACTTCATTACGGCTGAAACAACGCCCAAGTTAACAAATTATATTCAGATATGTTTTGGAAAACATTAATTCAGCTTTGTCCTTCCCAAAAGCATTTAATTGCTTTGATCTAGAACTGATGATTATCTGGAATAATTTAATGCATTTTCACTAATTCTATCTGCTGAAAATAAATTATTTTTAAGACAAATATAACAATGCTTCTCTCAATACTCAGTTCTGGATCCAATCCAGAATTTAATGTTATAGTTTAGAGCCCTTTAATTTAACAATCCCAAAACCATTTTTTAGCCTCATTAAATTTGGATCAGGCTCCTCTTTGTGTGCTTACAATCCACTTCATGTTGCCTAGCTCTCTGTTCTTCTGCTAGAAACTTTGGGGTGTTGGAATTTCCTCCTGTATCTGGATCACAAATTCTTTCCTGACAAGGAATTCGGTCACTGCTTGACAGGGGACTTTTTGACAGGGTTTATTTGTGGTTGGTGGGCTGCTCTGGTTCTCTTACTGTTGTAGAAAGCACTAAAAATGAATAATAAATTAAACACTGTCAACATAACAGATCAAATTTGTAACAGCTGCCATGAGCTATTGCAGTTACTCTCACATATGAACCCTGAGAAGGTACAAAGCACAACAAAGGTTGCACCCACTCAGAGCAAGGTAATAGCTTCTTTCAATGTATAAAAATATTAAATTATATATTATGTAAATCACATAATATGTTGGGGTTTCACTAGAGAAATCCCCCCAAGAAGCAATTTTTAGACACTGGAAGACGTTTGTTTGTTTGTTTGTTTTGTGAGAGAATTTTAAGTGAATGAGCAATTAATTAAGCATTTCAGCAGGGGTGTAGCCTCCTGTGCAATTCTGTGCTGATAAATGCAAACACAGCAAAAATTATATAAATTTGTGTTTACTTTGGGGAGCATGGAAAATCTTCCCTGTTGATATACTGTGGGACAAACAGGGAGAGGTTTACTTCCAAGATGAGGTGCACCCCACTGTACACAGCTGATAAAGTGCTATAATAAAGAAGAGATCATTATGATTTGATTGTGATACAATACTCAGCAATTTGGAAATCCAGTAATTTAAAAATATTATAGAGTATAAATTACAGGTTTTCTAATTTTTTTTCCTACCAGCAGCAAATCTGTGAGGTGAAAATGTGCCTTTCTTCAACACCAGGACTAAAAGTCTTAGTGCTAAAAATATATTATGCCAAAACACAGAGTGTTCCTGAGGCACTACAAAGTGTACCTCCTTTTTTTTTTTAATTTTCCAGTCATATTTTTGATGACAGTGAGTCAGCAGACCTGCACCAAGAAGGTTCTGGGATGCAAAATATGCTTTCAGGGTATTAGAAGAACAACACAGGTTACGTAGTTTCAAGTTCCTCATCCTTGCCTGCACCATTTTAACAAACAGAAAGTTATAAGTATGATGTGTTCAGAAGCAAACCTCACTTTGAGGCATTCCTTGGATATCAACACTTGGAAGAATATAAACAGCCTTGTTGTTTCAGGGCCTCTTGTGCTCTTGATATTAAGCAGAGCAGTGTAGTTTACACTCAATACAGCCTATAAATCAAATATAAGAACTTTCAAACCACATAGCTCAGAGATTGCTTGTTGTACTTCATGGAATCTTTCCAACAAAACTGAAGGGTGACTGCTGAGTGAGATACAGTTATAGCATTAATAAAGGAGTAATACTAAATAAATAAAAGTTGATTCTAAAAATTAATCTTGTATATATGCTGGGTACCTGGCCATTGAAACTAGATAAAAATCTTAATGTTCTTCAGTCTTGAATAAAACACCAGAAATACCTGTACTCATTAGTTTCTATTTGATCAGCAGAAAATACACAACCTCTAAATATAAAACAAGACATAACTTTATGGAGATGGTTGAAAATGATCAAATTGAAATTACTACACCACAAAAATCCTTCTTAGGCCCTGGCATTTATTGATTCCACTGCAGAAACACCCACATGGATTAAAAGCTTTGGTTTGGTATTTATCAGCTCTGTACACTATGGATATATCTGTAGACACTCTGTTCTCCATAATCACAATACAGGATTTTGTAATTACATTACGAGACCTGATTCAAAGAATATTTCAGCTAATGCTCTTAACCTAATCTTTTATTAATTATTATGTTAATAGGCCATGCACCTCTGCTTTTCAAAGAAACAATATTAAATATGCAATTAAATCTCAGTGTACTGATTGAATTCTGAACTTATTGCTTCTCTCAAAAATAATTTCAATTCTCTATAATTTCTTCATCTGTTTGCTTATTATCCATGTTGTAATTTAGGTGAGATTTGTGCTTCATCACACTCAGTTTAGCAGCAGTTTCAGGACTCCTGCACAGGTAAAGGAACTAGAACTGGTCTCTGAGTCTGTGTCCCAGGCCCAGGTAAATACCAGTGAAGGTCATCCACCAAATCTCACCATAAGAGGAATTGCAACCTCCTAAGCTGTAATGAGGTCAGCACCACACCCCTGGCCAATATTATGGAATAACCACATTATAGTAAGCCTTAAAAAAAAAAAAAAAAAAAAAAAAAAAAAAAAAAAAAAAAAAAAAAAAAAAAAAAAAAAAAAAAAAAAAAAAAAAAAAAAAAAAAAAAAAAAAAAAAAAAAAAAAAAAAAAAAAAAAAAAAAACCACACACACAAAAAACCCTAGGATAAGATTTCTATTACATATGAATATTGATATAATATAACAATTTTCAAACTCTAGGTAACAGAAATCCCCACTGAGCTTTAATGCTTTCACTGAGGCACAAAAGAATAATAAAGATGATGCTATGTTAGGAATGAATGTTAGGATAACAGATAATACTTTTCAATATGCATCTCTGTAAATACTAAGCAAATGCTGAGGTCCCAAGACCTCCAACATGCAAGGAAACCCCACTGACACTGTCAAGAGGCAGAGATGAGAACCAAATGCCCACAATAACCTCACCTCTGTGGCCTGAGAGACCATATTTTCCGATTAGATAGGTGAGAAACCATCAAAAATACTCCTAAAAGGTACCTTAACAATTCGGAAAAAAACTAAAATAATGAGGCACACTATGTTTTTAAGTACTGATGTAATCAATAAAAGCACAGAATACTGGGCTCAAGGGTAAAGTGGTGAGAGCAAATGAAGTGTAATATAAAAGGGCCAGAGAATAGATGGTCTTACAGCCCCTTTCACCTCCAAACACAAGAATCCAGTGAATAATCTTTCACAGATTTAACAAAGTGCTACAGAAATTATTATTTTTTATATATATCCATATTTACATTCAGACAACGTGATTTATTTATTTTTATTCCAAACTACGTAATTTTATAGGGACCTGGAATAAGCAGTTCACTCAAATACTTTGGAAGAATTATTCTTCAAATACTGGAGGCAAGTTCTGGGACGAAATCCATGGCTTGCAGATCAACATCAAACTGCCTTCTTCACTATTCCCTTTTCAGGACTGACTGACCACTCAGGTTTAAAAGGTGTAAATTCACAAGGACTCCCAGTTTTTTTGTATTCACTGTTCATGCCCTATATATTTATTACCAGACATAGAACTGAGCAAGGGTTATTCCATGTTTGCCTTCTGAAATCCCAGTTTCATCCTGGACTCAAAATATATGTGTATAAAACACAGCCTTTGATATTAAGCAGTTATTCCAACAGCATGAGATTCAACCCTAACATCTCTGCCTTATAATGCTCCTTTCTTCAGGTGGGAACTTTTGAGTCTCCACAAAGGGGAAAATTATTTTAACTCAGTGATAAAGATTCCACTTCAGATAACAGGAGAGGGAAGTGAAGTCATGAGAATACATACCCCAAGATTTGAAATCGAGGTAAGGTTTGGTGATGTCACAGGATGTTCTAAAAAATGCATTTTCAGAACTTGTGATTTCTGTGAATGTGTTAGCACAGAGGACACCACAGGATACCCAACCTGAGCCTAATTCACAGTGCCTAACAAAGCAGCTCCAAGCAATAAATTCCCATCTCCTCATGAGTCAGTCAGAGAGCAGCAGGAGGGTGTCTTCAGGAGCGTAGGAAAAGATTCTGCCCTCCCAGGGAGATGCAGTTTCTTCATCAATACCTTCAAACACACCTGCACTGTGCTCACAGGGTGAGCTCTTGAGCCTGGGACAGTTCAAGTGCAGCTCCTATAGCAAGGTTCCTAGGACAAGGACAAAACAGCCAGCAAACCAGTGGTCACTGGGAACTGCCTGGATACCCCCACCAATAGAGCAGTTTGAAGAGTCACTAAGCTTTATAAAGTAACTAGTCTTTAATGATAATAAATTAGGTTGATTACGTGTTTTTTCCTACTACAGATGCTTTTGGTCTGCAAAAGTTTCCTTATATGCAAATTATATAAAGAATAATGGTCCTTTATACGCTATTTTTAAGAAAAGTTACATCTATTAGACTGTCACCGTGTGCTTTGTAGGATGCCTCCACCTCAAAAGCATGAGTCAATAAAAATGAAACACTATTTTCCTAAATCCCAGAAACTGAAACATGGTCCTGTAAATATTAAGACCCATTGGGAACATCAGATCTCACACAGCAGTCCAAAAGAAACTTGGCAAGAATGAGAGACAGGTAACGACTATTTCCCAATACCAAGCAAAACCACATCCCGTCTTCTGGAATTGTTCTGCTGCAAAAGAAAAGCCTATTTCCAAACCAAAACCTAAAATCTGCCTTAATTGTTCTTCAACGATTCTTTCATGCTTTGTGAAGATCTGTTCTAAAAGCTTTAAAACTGAAACTGATTCTTCTGACAAAGTATTTCTGAAAGGTAACTAGGTTTTGTTCAAAGTATCATGGTTGTGTTTGTTTAGGGTAAAATCAGCTCAATTTACACCTTTAGACTTCTATTCAATTATTGCAGATAATTGATTTTTTCTTTTGCTCCCAAATCCCAGCTGGTTCAAAAGCTACTGTACAGCTATTGTTCTATTTTCCTTCAGTGGATGACTGGTAAACCTCTCATCAATACCTCCAATAAGCACTTTCACATGAATTTCCATCTCCCCAGAAAGCTTGCCAAGCTCAGGAGACAAAAGAGCTTCTGTGCCACACTTTACATCTATTTTTATGTCGCAGGAGATCATTTTTCTGTGCTGTAAGTGGTGGTTTCCTGCCAGATCCCACCCACTCATACTGCAGCTTCTCTTATGGTGAACTCTTCAAAACACCCAGGGGAAGAATTCTGGCTTAACAAATATCAAAGCTTTCTACCAAAGAAAACCACTGGTCAAAGTTTTGCAACCCAAAGTCCCAGCACACAATCATCTCCTGCTTCTGCATCAGCTGTTCACATCAACATGCAGTAAAGTGCCCCTCTGCAGACCATTACTGATGCTCAGTCTTGGGTTTCCTCTTTTTAAAAAAAGGGAGTTCCTTGTAGTGGCATGTTGCAGGAGATGATGGATAAGAAACTGAACTGTTGATACCATTTTTAGTCCACTTTCTTTGCTGTGTCTATAGGTTCAGATTGCTCCAGTTACCTCATCACCAACTGTAAAAAGTACATCTAGTAAAACTCTCCCACCATTACTAAAATATTTAGAGCAAAATTTAGGAAGTTTACTACAGGAAACTACCCCTTTTTGCATGAAGGAGCTTGAAATATCACTCTGAAAAACACTTACCCCAAGATATAAGCAACTTCTATGTTAAAGGAATCCTTCCTCAGAAGTTATCCATAACTTAGGGTCAAAAAGGAGGCAGCATCTATCAGCTTTTTTGTACTGCAAACAGGTGGTGAGTGGTTAAAATTTACACACATTCGTCCATTTCTTCTTCCTACAGTACATAGCATACTTTTAAATGGCTTATTCCATTTATTTGCAATCTTCATGTGTGCTGTAAGCATAATGAACACATGCTGAGACATCCAACAACAACAAACCACATCATCACTTGCCAGAACAACTTCAAAGCTCCAAGATGTGTAACGAAAATCAAAACAATGCTGCAAAAATTTATCTCCCAGGCTCTTCCATTTAGAATCTACTGATCTCTCTCATAAGGTGAGCAGAAATACGTCCTGCTGCTATTTACTTACCTTCTGGCACTATCTGCTAATCACAGCAGCCTGTGATTCTGTCATTTCATCCCCAGAATGAATGTCATTTCAGAATGATGTCATTTCAACCCCCAGGGGATGGTGCCAGTCCTACCTCAGGGAACTGGAGACTTGACCCTGGAGCCCTCCTTCCCACTGCTGAACGCATTGGAAACCTGAAGCAGCTGAATTAGACCCACCCTTGCCATTCACAAGCACATTGCTCAGGATCTATTTTATCTGTTAGGAAGTTCGCTATCAATTGCACTTTAAAAGTCATTTTAGCACTTTAGACAACCATCTTTAATGGCAAACACCATGAGGTAACTTGAGATCTCCTCTTCCTGGTTTAAACTAAACCAAGTATCAGCTCCCATTTACAAAGAAATTCTGAAAATGTGGATCCGAGCCTAAACCAGAATTTTTTAACAACCCGAAATAAAAACTTCTGTTGGTAAGACAAACACTGATAAATCCATATTGCTGACCCAGTGGATTTTTTAACTGTTTACCAAAATATATGCATGGACAGCTGCAGAATCCCTTCTAGGAACTTGCTCATTTCGAATAGCACCTCACCACCATTGCTGTTCCAGCTGTCCTCAGGGGAGGGTTCCAGTTTCTTTGCATGTTCAGAAGTTTTTCCCTTCAAGAATAGGAGCCACAGTCTGAAATACTAATTTCCCTTTTTCTCGCCCTTAATTAAAATCACCCCCAAAAGTTTTACTCCATGGTTTATGTGTTACATTATTTATAATATCCTGCTCTGTGCTGGATAGTATTTATAATAAATGGAAAAAAGACATGATCACTCTGGGATTTCATTCATTCTGAATTTTTGATGGATTTGTGCGCATAGAATTTCTTTCTGTCTTTCAAATAGTCCAATCTGGAAATGTACCAGGTTCAACAGACTGTATTTAACAGACATTTAGCATATGCTCTGAAGAGTTAAAAAAAGTGGACTTTGTAACAAAACAGCAGGCCAATTTAAGAAGGTAGGGTTATATTTTTAAAAAATTCAAACTCATATGAGAGTAGGCATCAAAAAATTTGTATTAGGAATATATGACATTATTGTTGATCATTCTTTAATCCTACCTATTTTTCATTTATCAAAGTGTAGCAATACAAAGAGAAAGTAAAAACAGAAAACTTTCCTACAAGAAAGATGATAGAAGTAATTTGGGGGCATTCTTGGAAAAGATTTTTTTTTGCATGTGTTTGGATGGTGTTGCTATCACAGCCACCAGTTTCTAGCAATACTCAATTCAAACACATTTCCTTATTTAATTATGCAAATCTCTTTCCAATCACTTTTCCATTGCAACTTTTACAGCCATTATAAATGTTTCTACCAAACCTGAACATACAAAATCATCCATCATAGCTCTTCAAGCAATAATCAAATAAATGTGTTTGCTTATCAAACTCAGAGCATGTTAGATATATACAATAAATGAAGTATAAATCAGTAAGAAGATATTTAAAATGAAATTATTTGAATAGCCCCTTAAATATATTTCCGAATGAATTTCATGTATCCAGTATTAATATACAGAGCACAGAAACAATACACAGCTGCTTATGGTAAGAGTTGAAAGGCTCAGTAATCACGGGGTATCTCTGTGTGAGTAATGATGGTAAATATTATCTTACAAAAGTCTCCATTTCTACTGTGCCTCAGCATCAATTTCCTCAGCCAGGAGCTTCAGCTTAGAAGAACCAGATATACTTTGAACCACTGCCTTCATGGCAGGAGGTGACCTTCCATCCATCCATACACTGGAAACACAAGCAAATATTTGGTCCTGCTTTCTCAAGGAGGCAAGAGGTGTGAGGGTCTCACACTCAAAACCTGGTGTTCCCTTGAGCCATCTGCAGGAACCAGGCACCTACGAAAGAGTCCAGCAAAGAACACCTGCTGGGGATGCAGGGAGCACTAGAAAAAAGTGTTTCATAGTAGACCTTCCCAAATTTAGATTTTAATCGTTCAGTGTAATTTCAACCAGTCTCTTCCAATATATTTGCCTTTCACTGCATATTAATGTCTTTTAAAGATCTAATAGGTTATAGGCTTTGTTGTAGTTTGTTTGGCAGAGCTGTTGGCAATTCTCTCAAAACAGTGATTTTGAATCCATGTTCTCTGAGTAAAAAAAAAAAAAAAAGGTCCCACTAAGATGTGTATGAAGTGCATAAATTGCAGGTGCAACCGTGTGCACTGGCTGCACCAGGTGTCCCAATATTCCAAACCTGGGCCCTGACCAGATGGCATCAGAACCTACTTCTAAGTCAACCCTTGACAGTTCTTCCCCCAAAAAAAAACCAAACAAGGCATAAAAGGAAACAAGCAAGCCACGGTTGTGGAAATTTGCCTTTTGCTCCACCACAAAACTGAGATGTAGTTAGGACATGCACCTCAGCCCCGCAGTTTAAAGGACACCAGGGGAAAAGCCAGCTTGTTGCTAGCAGATTTATAATGCCCTACAGTACACTGCACTCCCAGCATTCTTCAGGGCCCACATATTAAAAAATGCTGAAAAGCCATTATCCCAGGGATCAGTTGCTCCCAGCAAATCTCTCGGCGTTTCCTCCCGCAGTCGCTGCCCCCCCTGCACTCCCCTGTAGTTCCCAGATGTTTTGTACCCAGAGAACAAGATAAATATGAGAGACTGATAAGGGAAAAAGTCCTGACAGTGATAATTATTAATCCAAGCATGGAAAAGAAAAACAAAAAACAGACTTTACATTTTGTGTGTCTTTATAATCGACTACATCCCACCATAGCACAAAAGAACAAAAGCACATTTTCCAGTATTGTAATACATATGGGAACCTGAGACATAGCCAGGAAGGCTATTTTGTATGGAAATAGCTTCATTCTTCCAGAGTTCAGAAAACTATTCTATTTCTTTAAAAATATCTTCCAAATCCGAAGGCAGATTAAATCCAGAAAATGTGGAATAAAAATCAGTCTGAAGGCCCAGGTTAGTGAGAAACTCCATGAGATTAATTTTCAGCCCTTGGCCAGAGTTTATTTTTCCTTCCCATTTACACTCAACAAATCACTGCTTGTGCATTTTCTTTCTCTCTATTTCATGTTATTACCCTGACTTACTCAAAGTAATGTAAAAGCCTGATCTATGGCCATGAGAGGCTATGGCACCTCTCTATCTAGGCTACCAGGTTTCTAATCAGTCCTACCCTATTCATGTTTCTTACCTGATATAGATGTGGCTGGTTGTAAAGGAATAAATATAGACTAAAATAACTCCTACTACAAAAAAAAACCAAATAAACAAACAAAAAACTTTATAAATTTGGGTTCTTTGATTGAAAGCAGAATAGCTGGATTGCTTTTTTTTCGTTGGGCTTTTTTTCCCCACAGTGGGAAAACTAGAGTTGGAGAATGCCCTGTAAAATCCCAATGGAGACAAGGTCAACTATCACTGTAATAACTATCTCACACAGTTACTTTACAGTGAAAGCCAGGCTGGTTTTCCACAGTGGCATGAGTAAATGATATTAATTACCTAGTGGCAAATCCACATCTTCTTGGCATTGAGGACAAATCTGTTTTTTTGGCTTATGGCACTAAATCAGTTTTCAAATGTATTCCATCTCATATTATTGAAACAGTTCATAGATTGATTTAAAATGCACAAACTCTCATTTTGGTGGCTGGTAATAATCCAAAAGCACCTTTGTGTTTGTTACTTAACTGGTGCTTAAGTATTTAATTATCAATACACCTGCTAGCCATTAAAGCACTGCAGTTTTAAGCAGCTGAAGATAAAGAGACAGAAAACATATACAGAAATAGCCTCCCTACCATTATACATATGTTAATTAATGATTTTTCATGTTGTAGAACTTCATTTTATGCTAAAGACTAGATCAGAGAATATCAATCTAAAAATATATAAGTTAAGGAAAAATAAGAGAGGAATTGCTCATAGTGAAGAATACATTTTCCCTTTACCATTTTACTAATGGGGTTCCACTCAAAACTGAAGTCCAGAAGAAGGTCAATTTTAGACATTTCAGATAAAATTATAGAAAAGTTTTGCTAAAGTTGAAATTATCTATTATTTGTTCCTGAACTGTAATGTTGTCTCTGTGCCCATAACTCTGTAGTTCCCATCATTCAGGAAGACTCTTCCTTGGTTTAATCCTCTCGACCTTCTGAAAAAAGAGACCTTTGTTATGTTCCCACCACTGCAGCCCAATCCACTGACAGCTTTTAAGGCTGTGATGGCTGAATCAGACCTCCCAGCAAGGTCTGAGTCACACAGAGTACGAGCCTTACGTCTGAAAAAGGGATGTGGCTGGACACCCTGTGTCCCTGCAGCTCCAAGGGCTCTCCACAGCTTGCATGGGAGGGAATATCAGATCACCAAGACTCCAGCAAAGTCCCACTGACTTCCACTGCCTGGAAGGTGTGATGAAATTGCTGCAATGCCATTTTATTTGCAAGTCTAGTGAATACAAGAGGGTTCTATTTCAGCACCAGGGTTTCACAATCTCTACAGGAATGACACAGCTGTCCCAGCCTTCCATACGGAGTACCAAGTAAATCTTATGTGTCCCTCAAATCCTTAAAACAAAACCAATGAAAAGCAAGAGGAGGCATCACAAGCTATTACAGCTTTCTACTTCAAATACAACCTGTAACTTGTTTTTGAGTACTATGCCGTTTCCATACACTGGAAAATCGCAGATAATAACTCCACACATGTAAGGCCTTGCAGAACAGTTTTTCAGATGGGTTTGTATGTTTTGCCTTTATAAGGCCACACTCACTTCCCATTTGGGCAGGCAGACTCAGTCTTTCAAACAGGACCAAACAAGCACCAACCACAGAGCTGAGGAGGAGTCTCAGTGCACCCTCAAACACAGGTTTAGCACAGAAAAGGGAGCAGTCAATGCAATAACTGCACACAAATGTATATAAGCCTGTTTGCCCATCTCTGCTGCACACAAACAGAAAACATCCTCCCACATTTTGGCTGCATCTGATCTATTGTTTCTGAAAGGCTACAGTCTTCTACATATAAAATATGAGGTCAATAGAAGTCATCTCTGGCAACAAATCAAATAAGATCTTAATTATACAAACAGCATCTACTCTATCTTAGTTTCTTGATACTAACCTCATCTACTATTATCAGCATCAGATTGTTCCTTCTTTTTGTTTAGTTCTAGTATTCCATTCCAAAATGTTTTATTAACAATTAAGCTTTAATTAATTGCACATGCATTTCCCCCTGTTTTCAAGGAAAGCATAACATCAGCATTGTATATATCAGAAGCATCTAAACATTTTCCAAATCCTGTCTTTGCTCCTACATCCTCCTCCCACAAAACATCTGTATAGTCACACAAAACAACATAAAAGCAATGCATGGCTAATAAATTCACATTTACTCAACACCAGAGTGCAAAGCATTCATCATATGCACTAATGCAAAAACGTGTGAGGGGACACTGCTCTTTTGCATTATCAAGCAGTTTGAGCTTAGTTTACCCTCCCACCTTGTAGAAAACAACTCAATTGTAAACAAAAGGGAGCTCAGGTATTTTTCTGTAAAATCCTTTCCAGGTCATGAGAACGGAAAAAGCTTAATGATGAGTCCTGGCCTGCTGCCGGACGCGGGTTTGCTGGCAGGTTCTGGCAGGTCTGCACTACTCACAGTCAATCTTCCTCAAACCAAAATCCTGATGTATCAGATATTATATTTATGCTATTTATATAAGGGAAGGCTATTGGTTTTACTTTCTGCTTGATGGACATCCTCATACAGTTGAACGCTGAATTTCTGAGCCTTCATTCCCACTCTCGTTCTGCCTTCTCGATCTCCTGCTCTGGACCCTCTTACTTGGTGCTCCTGATACATCCTTGACCTCCTTCACTGGCTATGCACTAAGGGTCAGGCAGGCAGGCAGGCATGAGTGAATTTCTCCTACTCTTACTCAATATTCAGGGTTCTGCCTTGGCTTACAGAAAACTACTTTTCTGAGGAGTGCAAATGCCTGTCTGCATCCAGCGGGCTGCCACGTGGCTTCACCAGCAGGTTTGGTCATGCTGTTCTATTCAGGATTGCAGTTGGCACTGGTTTGTAACCTTCATGCTACTTCTGAATAACCTACACATAGGCCTGGGAGGTTTTTAATATGTGTAGAATAACCTGTGTTTTGGTTTGTCTCAACTCCAGTTTCAGTTTGCACATGTCGGGCTTTGCAAAAACCTGATGTTTGAATTCAAATACATTTATCAGGTAATCTTCCAGTTGCAAAATGGTTTAGAGCTTGAAACCATAATTTGTTTTTTCTTGTGTTAGGAACATGAAAATCTTTTACCAGGTATTCAGCTTGTATAATTAACACGAACCATTTGCTGGTTCAAATTTTAATGAAAGGGGAAATATTTTGCTGACATGTAGTGCCTTCAGGAGCAAAGGCAGAATTTGCTGGCTAATTTTGAATTGCTTAACACATCTGATGTAGCACCACATGTAATGGAATGAGGGACACAATTCGCACATAACCTGCCTAAAAAGTACTGATGTTAATAATTCTCAAATATCTCTTCTGAAATTTATTTTTCCACTGATTTCTTTTTCTTTTCATTGAATGAAATCAGAGAAGGCAGACTTTGTTAAGTTTCCTGTATGCTCTCCTCCTGAGGAGATTAGGAGGCTTACCTTTGCATTATATAAATTCTGTACTATGCATATATTATGTATATATTCTAAAGTATTTCAAATGTATAATTTGAGAATATTACATTTTTTATTATTAATATTCAAGAAAATTATTTCTTGAATTCGTAATTTAAGGAGGTCTTTTGCCATTGTACCATGAAACAGAAGTATTTTAAGATAACATTTAATTTACATAAAATATTTTTAAACATAAGTAATTTCATCAAAGGATATTAAGTACTTTGAAGTTAAAAAAAAAAAAAAACAAACCATAGGTTATATAATATTACTTTGTTCCTATATTACAGCTGAGGAATTTGTAATATTTGAAAGTTGTCCCTTGTTTGGGGTTGTTCATCTGGAAAGATTTCTTTTACTGTTGTTTCCTAATGAAATGATGTACAACCACCACTCAACCTGAAGTAAAAAGGGCAAATAAATTGCTTCTTTCAAATTCAGGCCTACATGTCTCCCAATTTAGAACACTGAAATCTTTACCTCTCCAAAATAGTAGGCCTATTCACCCCGAGATACTGTGAGGACAGCTACTCATCAAGTAAATTCCTTCCTCTTTTCTTTTTTAGCAGGCCAACCAGAGGTCACTTTGCAGAAATTTGACCTTAGTCTGCACAAGGTTGGAAAGACAAATTCGACATCTTTTTTTTTTTTTTTTTAGCTAGATTCTATCTAACACCTAACTTTTGAAAACTAATAGCTTTTATAAAATTAGAAAGCATTTTCAGTATCAAACTGAAATGCATTGCTTTGCTTAGTTTACTTGCTTCTTGATAACAACACTGATTTTGGTGTAGGCATGTTAAAATGGGACAATACTTACAGGTCCCTTCTAACATGAGATCTTCTGTGACTCTGTAATTATTTCACCTTTGCTTGCCCAATCACTGGGAGAAGTCATGCAGTTCTGTTCCTCGAAAACAAATTTGTTCCCAGAATTTTCCAAGAGTGATACAGTATTTTACCTGCCTCTCTGGCCACATCTTAAAAATTATCCAAGGGGACTTGGCTTACTTTCACCTGATTTTGAAGTTAGTCCACACGAAACAGTGAGCAGAACACAACCCACCCTTCTATGCCTTAGAAAAGTCCTCCCTACTCCACTGAAGATGCAGAACATCAAGCAAGGGGGCTGCAAATAATAAAGATCTCTGTTCTTTTCTGAGAAACTCCACAAGTATCTGTGTTTCTTTTTTTCAGGTTTAGTAGAAAGTGAATCAATCCCTGCTCTTCACAGCCAAAAGTCTCTGAAGTACACTGAATGTCATATTTCTCTCTCAGTAAATTAACGCTTGAGACTGACAGAAGATTACAGCCAAGCAAATGTATGATTTCAGGTTGATTTCTTCTCATGAGTCACTACCAAGCCCAATTAAAAATGTCCAGTCCCCTCATTTTTGGTACCTTGTCCTTTCCTCAAGGGAGATCTTTTGCAAGGGCATTTCATCCTTTGGCATGATTGTTTCAGTTGAAATACTGACTTCTGGCTGACTCAAAGGTGCTTAAGTTTTACTCTAGGTGGAAAGCCCTGCTTTCACTCTGTAAACTTCTGTTATCATTATTCCCCTCCATAACTTCAAGAGAAATGTGATTTCTCCCCATGAAACCTTTGCCACGTGAAAAGAGATCAATAGCTATAAACACAATTATACTGCCTTAATCACAACAAAAGATCCCTTACAGTGGGAAAGCCCAACTTTTTTAGGGTGCTGTTTTAATTAGGCTTTTTCTTGACTCTCCGGAAATACACACCAGAACCTGTGATCTTTTTTTCCTTGGACCACAGTGGCAAACATATCTAAATTCAGAAATCCTTCCAGATGAAAAGCTACATGACTTACATGCAGATACAGAACTCCAAATTCTCACATTTATAGCACTGGAGTCAAAGAATGTCCTTATTAGCTGCAAAAATAAATGAGTGTAGAAATGAAACATTTTGACTCATTTATAAATATATGGAAAGAGAATTATTTCTTTTAAAGGGACCTACCACTAATAAACCCACAGGAGAAATATTTATTAACACAATTCAGGGGTTCCATCCCCTCAGGGAGCTCAGAGTATGATACCTGGATCACTGGAAAAGAAACAGCAGCATCATAACACATGGAAAGGCAACTGTGGAAACTGGTGTGATACCAAGTTACTATCAAATAGGTGTCTTCTCATACCAACTCTATGAGAGTGTTTTAACCCACAGCCATAAAAATAACCACCACAGCCCATAGAGGTTATCTGTTTTTTCTGCCTTTCCTTAGTGGCTACAAAATATTTTGATGGCACTTTTGTCAGAATCTGATGCAACTAAAAAAAAATACTTGTCAGAGTGGAATTTTAGAAACCCAGTGTCAGTGTCATACTTTGTATTTCCATTTTCCCAAACTGTTCTTATCAACCAGGGTGGGGGGGAAGGGAAAAGAATTACTTAGGGGGGGAAAAAAATTTATCTCATCTTATTATGATAATCCATTAACTGCAAAAGTAGGCCATGCCATTAATTCACTTTGTTTATGTACATTTCCTTGATTGTTTTTGTTCTGGAACTCAAGGTGTGTTATTAACCAATAGATAATATTAAACAATAACTTACATTCGACCACATTCCTTAGCTTTGAGCCAGTTCTAGAGAACACTAAATAGCACAGAAATTGAAGATCTTAAAAAAGCAGAAAATGCCTACACTGTAATTGAAATGTGTGCTGATTCAGTGCAAGGCACCAAAGGTGTACTTCCCTTTTCCCCTTTTTTTTTCCCTCCCAGTCCTCCCCCACAATTCAGTGCTGGCATGTGATGCTGCAAAGCAAGGAACCAGTGGAACACCAAATGTCTCCTCCCAACAGGGGACTTTACTCTTCCCTCACTCCAGTTTCATGAATTGTGCATTCTTTTGCCCTGGGTCCATTTTTTCTCATCCACATAAATTTTGAATCAAGTCAATGGTAAAAAGCCTGCCTTCTGGGTATATTTGTATCTAGTAAATAAAGTGTGTTGTAATAAAAAGCTTAATTTTTCAAAACAAGTATTAAATTCATTTCATACTATTTTCTGCCTCTTCTCTGGAAATACAACTCAACTAGAAGAGAAATGATTTTTAAAGCGTAAATTATTTCTAAATGTTCCCATAGAAGTTGGGAAAGAAAAGAAATAATCTCTCACTATGCCAACATTCACAGTCTCTTGTTTTTCTTTTAAAAGATACACTCAAATACTCATTCATTAACATAATAAACATTTTTTACTGTTGCCCCATATATGCAAACACAGAGTTTGCCCCAGTCTATTAAGAAGTGCCACATAGCAATCAGGGAATTTCTATACTCCCAGGAGATTACATGATCTCAGGAAGTTCATATAAATTCAGTCCACTTATCTGGATGTTGCTTTATCAGTTGCTTTTCTGTCTGACATAACACATGGGAAAGAACAACATGGTTATTCGTGGACAAAATTTGTCTGATTTTACTCATGTTCTGGACCATAAGCTTGATGATATCCCGATACTTTATTTAAATTATAGAACATTTCAGTCAGCAAGAGACAAGCAAGTCTCCTACACTTACTTTCAGGTAGTATTATTAGTAGGTGTTTTTACTAGCATCACAAAATCTATTTTATGGCAATACCTGGAATCCTAGTGAGGACTTACCCAACTCCTGAGGGATCAGCAAAGAAAACTGGTCCTCTCTCAAAAAGTTTACAGTGGTGTCAGTGAAAATGCTAACTTACCTGCTACAGAATGGGAATTAATACACTGACACCTGCCTGTTTCAATACCCATAGTCTTTATCTCTGATGCAAACTTCACAGGGCTCTAAATTCAGCTGTTTTCATGCATAACTTTAAAGAATATCTGAAACAGCATCAACTGACCACCCAATACGAGGCCAAAACTGGGCTCAGCTTCTCACCCAGGAGGGAAGAAAAGGTCTCTTTTACATCTCCAATTAGGAGAAAGAACTGTGAAACTCAGTAAAAACATCCCAGCAACTGAATGAGGCCCTAATCCAAGCCTTAATTCAGGTTTTTCAGGGCTGTGTTGGATGAGGACCCAAAAAGTAGAAAACAACAACTCGTTACATGTTTGGTGGTTGTTTTCCCAGTTTAAAAGTGTGCATGTTACGAGAGTTTCTCCTATCCCCAAATTACAGCCTGGAGGTTAGGGAATATTTCCAAATTCCTGGATGTACTTTACATGACGATAAACATTAACAAGGACAGTATTTTTGTTGCATGGATTCTAACTATGATGAGCACAAGCTATCCACACACCGCAATGAACAGATCACCCACCACACTAGGAGCCCTCTAGTCATTAATTTTACAGACAATGGGGAAAAAAACCAGGAGTGTTGCACACCTGGTCTCTGGATAACGTTGCAGGCCTTTGGCTTGCGTAAGTTATTCCACTGAAGTAATGGTAGCACCATAATTTACACCAGATGAAGATGTATTCCAAGATCTCCCCCTTCCAAACAGAAATGTCAGGACAGTAAGTCAAATGATCTGACTTGACAGCACATGTTTTCATGCATTACTTACCCAAGTATGAAACTGCAATCAAAGGAAAAATATCCTGCAAAATTATTTGGTGTTGAAAACTAAGCCCAGAGAATCCACTGCAGATGTGACCAGTTCCAGTACTGCTCAACTAAACCTTTCAGAAACACACTGGGTGGGACTTGGCTTCCAACACAGCACCTTGAAAATCAGAAAATGCAGACTGGTGTTGGGTTTTTAGTGTGGGGTTTGGGGTTTTGTGAGAAAATAAGGTCAGGAAACAACTCTCCAGTGGAAGCAGCTTGTTCCAGTCTCTCTGACTAATGTGAACTGAGGATGCCATTTGTATATCTCCATCTACCCTAGAATGTCAGTAGGCAAAAATCCTTGGGTTAATTTGGTGCCAAGAATAATGTTATTGTGTTTTCTCTCGGCAAAGTCAAAAGAATAGTCATCTAGAAGGAACCATGGAGGCACAACCAGGACTGAAATTAGATATCACACCACACTTTCCTCAAAATTATTAATCTACCATTCTTGCCAAATACATTATAACTTTATATTACCACAATTCAGGTATAGCCTTTGACAGAAGTTTGATTATTGGAAAATTTCTACCAAGCAACAGTGGTTGAGAACATAAGTTTTAAATTTTTCTAAAGAAACTAAGATAATCTTAGATTGCCAGTTTGATTCTAATCACAGAAGTTAAACACAGTCTATCCCCTTGTCTACTGGAGAGATGAATGAAAGCAGACCCCTCCATTAATTGAGGTTTTAATCCTCATTATGCTGGGATGAGGTTTTCCACTTGAAGTCTGAGACTCAGAGCACACATCAATGACCTTTTGCAACCAAGTTCTGGTACAGAAACAGGACTTTTCGAATGTCCCAGCATGTTCAGTGCTGGGGGTTTGGTCCATATCCAAAACTCTGGGCTTGTTTAATAAGGAGATTCCAGGCAGTCCACAGCTGACCCTGGGCAGTCACACTGGAGCTCCAGTTTGCTGACGTGGACGAGCTCTGCGCTGGGGACTGAGTAGGTCCAGATGCTTCTCCTCCCTTCAGAAAGGAAATTATAGTCTATAGAAGAGGAGCTTGGCACAGCCAGCTTTCGGAGCTAGGAAATTTCACGATCTGTTGGAACACATTAACATGTACATTTTTAACTCCAGCAGAGACATAGCTTGTCTCTGGAACAAATGTTTGATAGGGGCCGAGTTGCAGGGCCTGAGGGAACACGAGAGGCTGGATGATTTCATTTCCCCTAAGCTAAGGCAGTTGGCAAACGTGGGTATGGTTTACTGCCTTTTGCTTTTATTGTTATGAATTGTGTGGATAATTGATGGCAGGTTGCCTCAAGCCTGGGACAGGCCTCCTTCATGAAAGCTGAAGTAAATAAATGGTGGCTTGACTTTATTTCAGTGATTCTGGGTCCATTTCAGAAATCACAAAGGCTGGCTTAGCGTGTAAAGGTACCAGCCTAAAGGAAGGGAGCAAGCTCATTGCACACAGTGACAGTCTGGATGCCACCCTTGGATCAGCAACTGCTCCTAAATCTCAGCACCAAAGCCAGGCACAAGTTCTTCAGGTCAAGGAGTGAAATTTCCAAGCAATTTTCCTACAACTATTCTTTCCCAAGCTCTGAATTTACACTGCATACTGCAGACCAGAGGAAAAACAAAATGTGTGAAGCTCCTGAGAGCTGCATTGTAAAAAATATTTCCAGTCCCCATTTTCTCAGGCAAAATTTTCCTTGTGCAATATACCTGCTAATATTACATTCAAATAAACTGTTTATCATCTCAGTTATACACAAAATCTGCACAGGTGGCTCTTCCACAACCTATTTCAATGCCTACTTCTAGAAAAGTATTTCCACTACAGGTAAAATATCTGGTAGTTCAGTGTCAAACATACCAGGACGAAATTTCCACTACACAATCAGTTTGGTTGTAAGAATAAAATGTCACTGTTCAAAACATTAATTTGAAATTAATCACTTTTCTTACTCTCATGCCAACCCATCACGGAAAACAATAAAAATGGACACGTTTGTTTAGCTTCTCCAGTGTAGAAATCAGCTCAGAATCATAGTTACCACCATCAATCAATCACTGGTTTCCTAATTGTTTCATAAATTGGAATTGATACATATTATGTAAACAGATTCTCCATTTTTACCCTCAAAGCAATTTACCTACAATAAAAACAAACATGGAGTGGATGAGAAATTAGGAATTTGGGAAATCCCAGTTGGAACCAGTGCTGGAAGGGGATCACCAGAGACAAAACTGAAGTCGGGCAGGGTGCAAGGAAGGAGCAGAAACACCGTGGTCGCTGTTCATCTTGCTCAGAGCAAGAAAAATTGGCACATGAAGAGAAGAAATTCAATTTCTTAGCCAAATAAAAGTGATTTCCCTGCCCAAAATGTGTTTCTTACCCTAGGAAGGGGGGCAGCTCAGCAGCAGGGCTGTACAGTCAAATGCAAGTCCAAATCTCACTCCACTGCCCTAAGTAAATGCCACACTGTCAGAGTGAAGTTCCCTCCATCATCCTACTCATGCCTTGCAGAGAAACTGCACCTTCTGAAGTCTTCTGATTTGCTGCTCTTAATTGAGGGCTGAGTGGCAGGGTCACAGTCCTGTCTGGAGCAGGCAGGGGATGCTGATAAATACAGCAAGGAATTGTTTGATTCACTGAACTAAAAATATAAAAGAAGAAACACATTTTATGCTAAAATTTCTGAAATTGGAAAAGAGACATTACTGTCAAGGTATTCAAGAGAGACAGAAAGCCACTCCTATTGTTCAGTAGTACTTTTTCTAGCCAAAACATGGAAACAGTGAACCTCACAGCAGTGCTGACACAGACAACATGTTTACTTCATGGCACAGAATTGAGGGAAGGCACAGCACAGGGCATAATTAACCATGCATTTCCCATAACTAGCTATGTAATTTCAACTGCACTGTGAGCTCTGTAAATCCATCCACGAAGTACATTTTCTATGCACACCTCGTAGTTATGTCTGGCTGGATTTATGTCATTATGTAAGACTTGAGATCAACTCATTCATTACTGGCATGCTCACTCTGAAAAGAACATGCTCTGAGGAGCCCAGGGGTACAGGCAGAGAGACAGAAGAGCAACTGGTAAGGTACAAAGCCCATGACTGCTTGATTCAGAACAAAATTACACCTCAAAGTACCTCAAGGGCAACAAATTCAATCCCAGATGCACATCTGGTGATAAACAATGAAAGCACAGAATAGTGTCCCTGTAAATCATCCTTCTGACAACAGAAGAATCTCCTGTCAAACAGGACAGTGTACCAAAATGTGTAACAGTCTTTTGCAAGACATCCTCCTAAAACTGGGCTGTACAATTCAACATTCCTGATGTAACACAGGTGTCCAGGGCTCATTGTGAAACACCCTGATCCAGAAAGAGGTCACTGCACAAATAAATCTGTAGGGAGAACATTCCCTACTGAGTGTTCCCTATCCAAAAGGAATACTCAGAATCTGCAAGCAGATGGAAACAGATGTCTCCTCACTCTGTGCTTCCATTCCCCTACCTGTGAGCAGTGCAACCTCCTTAAGGCATGAAAAACTCAGGCATAACTCATTGGTCTGTAGGTTGGTTTGGAAGGGGGTGCCATTTTGCTATGATGGAGCAATCTTTTTCCAAAATAATTCAGAAATTAACACCATTTTAAAGTCCAGCTAATATAGGAATATTAAAATATTATTACAGAGGCCATCAGTGCTCAAAGAACAAAAACCTTATTGCTGCCTTGGCGTTTTAGTATCAAGCCCAGGAGGTCCTGTACTTCTGTCTCAGAGGGGCATTGCACAGGAGCTGGGCTCTGCTCACATTGCTTCCAGAAGTAGCTTTACAAACTTACTTCCTTTGAATCAGGCCTCAAGCATCTGATGTCCTAGCACCATCTCCCTTAATATTAATGTATTGTTAACATAGGTAACACCTTAAACTGAGTAAGAAACTCTCCTACACAACAGGTGATTAATTGCAGGTAAATGCTGGACTATTCATATGCTATAAAAAACAATAATTCAAACATTCAATGACTCAGAGAGAATACTTCTTAATCAAAAATGCAGTCACTTTGGACTAAAAATACTTGTAATATATTTAAGTTTTTTTCTATTCTCCATTCTGTTCTTTTTAATATTCTTGTGCAGCCAGAGTAACAGATATACCAGCCTGTTCAAGGCATCAGCAATTTTTTCCTTTTTATTAGATAGGGAATATTCATGCCCAGACCAAACACTACAGTTAGGGTACATACTGGTCATAGTTCTTTCTGCAGAAAGTTTCTCTGAATAAGCACCTTCTAAAGCGCTGGTGCAACACACACCATGAGCTTTAATCATTTATGACATAACAGAAATTCCACAGGCTATGAAAACGTGAATTTCTGCAAGCATGTCAGACTCCTCACCATAGAGCAGTAAGTGTATTAACACAGGTGCTGGAAAACTCATTATGCATTTATTTGGACTGAAAGGAAAACATTGCCCTTCAGGCACTTTGTGTGAAGAGAATTTAATTTCCAAACCCAGAGTTGTCTGATTGCAGGCTCCTACATGTTCCCCACAGGATGGGAACTAAAAGAAAGGAAAGAAAAAACAAATCAACATCACGTAAAGTAGCATAGGCTAGAACAGGGGGTGGAAAAAGGTATTTTGAGGAAATACTTTGTGTTCTTTAGTAGTACATCTGTCATTAGGGACAATAGATAGACCTGCAGTTTCTCCCAGCCTCAAATTTACTACTGGGCTACAAAAACACATAACAGAGCTACACATGAAGTATGGCACATGCCTGCATCACCCTCGGGAGCAGGGGTTGTGTTTAGATCTTTAAGACTTGAAAGAAACCTTTTAAATGCCTGAAGATACTGTGCTGCATTGCACAGAAAATATAATTGCTACGATTGCATAGCATCTGTAATAACCTACAAATTACACAGCAGATGCTTTTTCTTTTTCATATCTGTGTTCCTGAAACATTGTCATTCTATTTCTTATCAAACTGAATACAAATTACACAGCAGATGCTTTTTCTTTTTCATATCTGTGTTCCTGAAACATTTTCATTCTATTTCTTATCAAACTGAAGGTATTAGCTAAGTTTTTCAGTGGGACAGAGGCTATTGTCAGCCAGAAGCACATGTAATTTCTTTTATTAAACTTGCCTTAACCAGAGTTGTCTGATACCTTTCTGCTGTTGTCTTGTCAGAGCAAGCCTAGCAATCCTAGAAGCATTGCTTTAACAGGACACTCAAAGGGATAAGAGAAGCTTCTTCTGCACTAGTTCCAAAATTATTTGTCAAATTCTCATCTTCCTTATGCCAGATAATTCCCAGGGGGAAGAAAAAAAGAGAAAAAACAATGCCCAATCCCCTCAAAAAATCCAACAAAACCTACACCACTCCACCCCTGGAAAAAAATCCTCACCTTCTACCTGCTTAGAATAGTCCTGAAAGAACCAGGCCTAAGCAAGACCTAGCCTCAAAATTCACAGTTTGTTAGATGTCAAAAGGGTTTGTAATAATTAGCTATTTGTCTTGCCTGACTGACGAAACGTCCTAAAGCTTGCTCTGCCATTTTAATAAACAGTTTTATGTCATAACAAAAGCAAATGCAGAAGGAACAGAGTGGTGGTATTTACATTTCTTTGTGAACTGCATTCCATCATATAAACAAATGACTTAGAATTCTCTCAGTCTCCCAAACTTTAAGGAGGAATTTCAGTCTTTCAGCCTCCATAAAGGAAGAGATTTAAGACAAAAAAAAAAAAAAAAAGGAGAGGATGTGCACACGCACACAAGAAAAAAATGAAGAGTCATTTAGCCATCTTATAAAGAAATAAAATCCACTTTGAGGTAAAAGAATAATTCTGATTTCTCTTTTTTTTTTTTTTTTTTTTTTTTTTTTGGTGACCAAAAGTGTAAGGTAGTGGTTCTGAGAAACTGGAAACTATTTTTAGTAGAAGAGCATCCTTTTGCTAAACCAGCCCCAAATCTATGCTTTCAAAGTAAACAGCTGAAAGTTGGAAGATGAAGCTCTCCATTCATCCTAACCAGATTCAGTTTTATATGATTATACTGGGTGATAACAAGGATCCATTAAAACCATACCTTTTTTTCTTGTGTGAGGGTGGAAATAGAAGGACAAGCTGGAGAAGAATCTTTAAACATGAGCTCAGGACATCCTATAGCTCTACTGTAATTCATTGCAGGAGCTGCTGCCCAGTATCCCCCAGCTCTCTCCAAGAGCCTTTGGTAATTATTTGATGAAGCCACACACTTCCAGGAGCTGCCTCAGCTAATTTGAGTATGGGTGGCTTCTGAGTCTGGGTAACAATACCATCCAACAGCTCATGTTTCCACTCCAGTGCATTCTTCAGCCCATAGACCAGCTTCATCTCAAAAGCAGTGCTGTGTTTTAGCTACATTTACAAACTCTTTCAGATGTTTAAACACTCAACTGATGGGATAAGTAGACTTAAAAAAAAAAAAAAAGCAGCACAAGCAAAATGTGTTACTCCTTTTCTCAAGAGAACTCTACTTGGCAGGTGGCACCAGTGATGTAACTTGGGCTTTGAAAGCAGGGACAATGGATGCAGACATGGAGAGCAGCAGCAGGAGCTCTCTTTATTCTGTGGCATTTTGAAATGGTGTGCATGTCAGGAATTGCTCAGTTGTGATTCCAGTCCCAGTAAGAGAAAGGAAGGGAACTGTTACATCAGAAAGTTTCTTCTCGTGGCACTGAGTCAACACTCACTGACGTTTACAGGACTTAGACTAAGCCACAGCTGAATCCTGTTAGAAAACAGGACCACAGGAGCACCCCCTTTCCAGGCAGAGTCACATTCCCTCCTGGTACCATCCCTCCAGCCCAAAGCATTCTTCCAGGCAGAGCTATGGATCAGGATGTTACACACACCAAATGTCACTATCTAGAGCAGGTTTGCTTAATTCTGCCCCAAACTTAAGCCTCTACTGAATATTTTGTAGCTTCATAGAAAATTTACCAGGAGTTCATCTACCATGTTAAGCACAAGGATCACCTTTGGAATCCCAAAAGCCTTAACTTGCATGTTCTTATGTACAGAGAAGACACAAGAACCTTTTTTGTGTCAGATTTGAGCACAAAGCAAATTCCAACCAAAGCCACTGAGATTCCCCTGGTTTCCTGTGAAACCAGAAACTGGGCTGTGTTTGTGTGCTGTTTGTTTACTCATGACAGGAAGCAACCTTCTGTCAAAATCACACGAATTAGGGCAAAAATATCAGTATAATCGATAAAAAGTTTTTTAAATAACAACTCTTATTAAAAGTAACTTAACTACTGCATCATTTCTCCTCATTAAATCTTACTTCAGACAAATAGATCCTTAAGTTTGTTGCCGTCTTTTCAACAAAAAAACCTGAAATAATTACAGTTTTCATTCATTAAGGGGTAAACAAACTAGTCCCCTCATTGCAAGAAATAAGACCATTCATGTGCCTTAAGTTAAGTACTCTCCTGAATGGGAGATTTAAATAACTAAATATTTACTCTCTGTATTCATTACATTCAAACACAAACAAAGTAAACTGCCTATCTTGCACTGTGCCTCTAAAATAGACAAATTCCATACTGCAGCAGTTTCCTAGGAAACCAGGAAAGGCTCAACGAAACAGAGAACAGCTGGAAAATGAAAATTAAAAAAAAAAAAAAAAAAAAAAAAAAAAAAAAAAAAAAAAAAAAAAAAAAAAAAAAAAAAAGCCAACCCCAAGAACTAAGTGCTCCATACCCTCAATTTTAAAACCATTACAAGGATATCACTAACAGAAATTAGAGCAGTGGCACTCACATTGATTGGCCCTGGCACTTTTCATAAGGGCAAACATGCATAGCCTGAAGAGATCAGGATTTAGCTGTTCTCTTCCCATCATTTCACCCAAAAAATCCCCCCCAAAAAATCTAAAAGAGAAAAAATAATAACAAACCAAACCAAGAAGGGTGAGCATTTTGCTACAACGTGGTAAAAGCTGCAGAGGTTTGGTGTGTACAGTACAAAGACAGCCACCCCCACAGAGAGGTGCTACTGAAACCTCAGAGCCAGCAGGTGATTCCCTACCAGAGATTTCTTTGCTGAGGAGCCAGATTGCACTTCTGAAAACAGCCAGCCCTTCAACGTGAAAATCCACACAATTCCAGAAATGTATTATTAGCACAGTGACTCAGTATGAGTGTTACAGCAGTGCCCTAAGGCTTCGTTTGAGATCAAGGATGCTTTGTGTTCAGCACCACAAAGATTCATAGGAAGGCCCTCCACTTCACAGCAATAACATAAAATCAAAGTATGCCCAAGTTGCTCAAGCTCAGCGTCCAGCTTTAAATAAAGTTTTCAGTCGTTCCGGCAAACATTTCCTCCAGGAGGAAAGAAAAAAATAAAATAAAAATAAAAAGTAGGTAAAGGACAATTTTGTCTAACATCAGCCTTAATTTTTGAAGTAGGATTCCAGCACAGTGCCAGTCACTGGGGTAACTCCAAGATTCGGTGCTGTCACAGCAGCCAGAGTGTCATGTTGGCTCTTCCTTCCCCCCACGGCTCCATTTTCCATGTTCTGCTTTGCTTGTCACCAGGCTCAGTGCCTCTTACATCGGGTTCTTCCCTTCCTTTTGTTGCTGCCAGTGCATGTTCCAGGACTCTCTGACTCTTGCCAAAGCAAGCATTTAAACATCTGGAAATCATCCCCCATTACTTTCACCAGTGAGATGCATTTGCCTTGCAATGTAGTTCCCATACACTGGGAAGACATCACACTTACATATATGTAGGGTATTTTATATGTAATATAATATACACATACATATATATATGAAATAACACACTCTATATATTACCCAACTTTAACATTTAACGTGCAATAATACACGTGACTTTCCTTTAAAAATTTACTGGTAGCTTTATAGACCCAAACACTTCTGAAATGAGAGAGTTCTAAATTGCAGATATCGACATTTAGAAGTGTATTCTTTTTCTAGTGTGCGAAATTTGAAGTGGATGTTTTCCTAAGATTTAAAAACAAACAAACAACAACGCACACACAAAAAAACCCAACAAACTGGAGTCTTTTGTGCTATAATTCTAGTGCATAGGCTATGAGTCTACTCTCTTATTGAGAGGAGTTGCAGGAAACCTCCAGGAGCCTTGGAGGAGTGAGATGACCCAAGCTACTCAGTGGTTGCTTTCCTACTAAGAGCCTCATCACCTATGTGGGAAGGCCAGAAATAGGTCATACTTGACTTCAAACAATAATACATGTTTATCTATTATATTACTTGTCACCTATAATTGTAGTCCCTAATTTGGATCCAACTGAATGTTCATAATTCAGGGCACTTGGATTTTTCCGAATAGCATGGGTGGCTTGAAGATGGCTAAATCATCCTGACACCTCATAAACCTAATGCTATATCCTGGTCCAATGGAAGTTCCTCTTATTTCAATTATTTATCTCAACAATGTGCCATGGGATGCTGTTATCCAACCACTGAACGTGTGAGGATCAGTATTTGGAAAACTTGAGGCACTGCAGTTGTGGGGAAAAGAAAAAAAACAACACTTTATGGTAGACAGAAAATAAGACATAAATAATTATCATAGAAGAGCAATTACTATTGCAATACATCACATTTTTATTAGATCAAAAGATTTTTTAGAACCCTCTAAAGAAAACATTTGGGAAAAACTGAGTGTAAAGCAGGCTATCAGGGAAGGCCAGCTTCTGTTCACTGCTTCTGCTTTAATTTTTTCTTTATATACTTTTTCTTGACCTACTGGGATAATTGACCTGTCAGGAGACATAAGACTTCATATTAAAAAGTGATTTAATACCAGTCAAGGTTGTCTGTGATTTCCTGCTTTTAACAACGTGCTCAGAGTAACCTGTGAGGTTACCCGCAGTAATACAGCTGGCCAGGGACAGTTCTCAAACAAGGAACAGGTTTAGATAAATGGGAGAAATTCTCTCCTGTGAGGAGATGAGGCCCTGGCACAGGTTGCCCAAAGAAACTGTGGATGTCCCATCTCTGGAAGTGTTCAAGGTCAGGTTGAAAAGGGACCTGAGCAACCCAGTCTAGTGGAAGGTGTCCCTGCCCATGGCAGGGAGTTTGGAACAGGATGATCTTTAATGTCACTTGCTATACAACCTAAATCATTCTGTGATCCTCTGACAATTCCTTTTATCTCCCTTAATCTCTTCCTGCTCTACACTGTCGTTATGCCTATAATCCTTCATTTCAGTTTGCTGAAGATGTTGGCAAGAATTTAATGACCAAAGAATGTTTGGAGAAGATACTGTATGAACCTTCTCTGCCAGACATCTACTGCACAGCAGGGAGCAAGCCTCAGGGAGACAGTTTACTCTTGTGTTCTTATTCTAAATGAGTTCATGTCCAAAGTTCTGAATTCCTGCCAGCAGTATCGGAGTTGCTGTTTGTATTTCTATTCAGCCACATTATCTGAAGAACAGGGGCACAAAGATTCAAATTAATTCTTCAGTCCTCCCATGCCACCACTACATAGTCCAAAGGTTATAAATGAAAACTGGTAAAGACACAAAAACACCGTGGAAGCTTTTCAGTATAGGAACAACTCCATCACATACTTGTTCTCCCGACTGTACTACTCACACAAAGCTGCAGAAAAATGCAAATTCTCCAAAGCTCCAGTCAAGATGCTGTTTCCAGTCAGGTTTCAGCTGGCAGCAGCGTGGCCAAGGAACAGCCTTGGAACAGCTCTCCAAAGACAAGACGACCTCTCTTCAGTAGCTGATACAAACAGGACCCCAAGGGTCTGCATGAATAAGAGTTCCATCTACAGAGAGCATCCCACCACTGGCCCTCTGACAATCATTCTTAGTCTCCGTGCTTATATAACACATGACCTTTCCTCAGCAAATGCGGGTGGGATAGCGGAATAATGGAATGGTTTCTCACTGCAAGAATAAAAGACAGCACAGCAGGCTACGAAAAATGTATGTTGCTTACCAAGAAGAGATAATTGTAAGCAACGGTTTGGATATTTTAATTGCCACGGCATGAAGGGCATATCGGCATCCAAAGCTTCCTGTCTGTTGCTGTTTTCATAATTATAAAGCAAATTATGAAATAAGAATTTTATGGAAAAAAAATTGTGTCGCTTTCTATAGACGGTGTTACTGTTTTATCTTTCCTGGTAGTTCAGCAGTAACACTAACCCTTCAAATTTCTCTGAATTTAAGTTAGGAAAAGAGTAGAATCACCAGAAAAAAAAAAATGTAGAGAAAAGCTATTATTTATACACACAAAATTTGACACTGATTACATAAAAGATAAAAACAGTACACAATGCCATCCTTCTTGGGTACCCCTCTTCCTCAAAGTGTTGCATGACTTATAAGCCATTTTTCTCCAGCTTGAAAGCACCCGGTTTCTTATTTTATACTATTTTAAGAAATACATTTTCCTCATTAAGCTTGGAATTAATGTATGCAACATTCCAGTTCAAATTATACCTGACCTCCTGCACGTGACAGTCTCAGCAGGGCATTCAAAGGACGGTTGAACAAGGTGGGTCTGTTGCTGCCTGAGATTTCAGGCAGTGCAACAATCCTTCCTCGTGCTCTGCAAGTTCAAACTCCAAGAAGAATTTGTAAAATACTGAAATTCCAAGTTAATCTGATTAATTTATTCATTTTACACTAAAGGATACTTGGTTTTGCCCTGTGCATTAGGTTAAGAATACAGGGGGTTTGTCTATAAAATAAGTCCAAGTGCAAACCCAGTTTCCCTTCCTTGACCCAACTGAGAACCCACTGAATTAGCACTTTGATTTATTATTTCTAAGAAGTATTTTTGAGAAAGTTATATCATCAGGACTTTGCACACAAAAATGTGCAGGGTCACAATGACAAACATGAGGGAAACAATAAGTGTACATATAAGGATAGATCACATGCCTCCAGCTGGAATTTCGACTATTTTTCATTATTACTTTGTTATTTTTTTGGCACAGAGTTCGTTGCCTTTCTCTGTATATGGAAAAATAGTTGTACACAGGCCATGAACATCTGTTCATTTTTTTTTAAAGGATCATAGTGTTGCACAAAGATCTGCCTCCAGATCTTTCTGCTTTCCTGCACATACCACAAAAATCCCTGTGTTTCTTTTCTCACAAAACATCAAAAACCAATTTATGTGGTGAGTTCTTCAGTTCTTAATTCTAAGCACAGAAAAATCAAAACTTAGTTTAGCCTTACAGTAAATACAACCCCAACACCAGGAGTTGTTCCTAAGCAGGGTTTCCTAGATACATTTATAATCAGTCAAGGGGGTTGGTGGACATTTTTTTTTTCTGAAAACTTCTACAGTTAGCAAGTGAAAAAAGACTTATTTTAAACTAACTTACCTTTAACTATTGTTAAACCCATCCTGCATGTTTTACATGAACAAATCAAGCTGATAGAATGTTATCATAACTGAAACAAAATGGGAGGATGGGAGGACTTCACCAAGAAATGAAGACTGAGTGGGTCAAAATGTGAATAAGAGCATGAAGTGGCCATTTGGTTTCTAGGGCAACAACCTATATTTGTAAACATTGCAGGAAAAAAAATGCCTGCACTGACAAACACAGCATGCAATTATTCTTCAGTCAAAAGGTATTTTCAAAATAACCCTGCAAGTTAATGTGGACAGCTTAACATGACCCTCAATTTTATGTATTCGAGAATTTTGATGAAAGGCTTGATCAGTCTGAGCAGAAGGAATCCTCCTGAGAACTCTTCTTGTGGAAATTTCTGTGTAGTGTCTCCTTCCCACACTTACAGTCAGGAAAGCCAAATATTCAAAAGTCAAAGAGTTAGTCCCCGAAGGATTATGACCTTTTTTTAAATAGATATCAAATTCCAATTTTCTGCTTGTTTAGAGCTATAATAATTTCTGGGTTTGAGTTATTGGCTGTGATTAGGCCCTAAAACACAGATACCTACATGCAGGCACACAGACATACACCCTTTCTCACTAAGAAAGTAGAAGTACAGATATAAGAAAGTGATCTGGGGATCTGGAACTGTAGGGAAAAAAAAAAAATCAAGCACAGAAGAACCAGGGCATGGTTTTATGAAAGGCAGATCATGCTTGACCAACCTGGTCTCCTTTTATGACAAGGTGACCCACTTAATGGATGAGGGAAAGGCTGGGGATGCTGTCTACCTGGAACTTAGGAAATCCTTGGATGCTGTTTCCCACAGCATTCTCCTGGACAAACTGGCTGCTCGTGGGTCAGATGGGTGCTCTGTCCACTGGGTAAAAAACTCTCTGAATTGACAGGTCCAGAGAGAGGTGGGGAATGGAGTTACATCCAGTTCACAGACAGTCACTAGTGGTGTTCCCAAGGCTCAGAGTTCATCAACAGTCTGGACAAAGGGATTGCAGCAACTTTCCAGACAAGAGTGGGATCATCGATCTGTGGAAGTAGCACGGCATGAACAACTGGACTTGATGATCTTGAGGGTCTTTTTCCAACCTAAACTATTCCATAATCTAAGAATCATCAGATCTTCACTAAGATTGTGAGAAGTGGCAAAACAGGTGGGGTTTTTTTCCCCCTTTCACACAGAATGATAGACTATCATTCATGCAGAACACCTTTCAAACATACCATTCCTTTTAAAGGCTGTGAGGACTCTCTACACGGATGAAAGACCCATAAAAACTAAAGAATCATCTGGCCTGAATGCTCAGTCATTCTCTTACTTTCTCATAGCTACAGAGGAGTTTCCACCTGTCATCATATTCCGAACATTTGCCCCACTATGGAAACTGTGGCACGTAGTAACATCTTTTCTCCACCAAGATAATGTCTCCAATGTCATGAGGAGATAATGGACACATTTAATAGCCCCCATTAAACCAGCTGAGCTCTTTCTGTCTCCATTAAAGTCAGTCCATTCTCCTCTCTCCTTTGCATGGTTTCCAGACAAAATGAAAGACCTTGAGAATTCAAAGGCAGCAATGAGGATCATTAATTCAAACGGAACAGCGACCATTCTTTGTTTTTGTTTGCTCATGCTGTCAAACAAGGCAAATTAGATACTTTTAAATCAATACCAGGGCTCACACTGATCTCAGCTGAAGTAGGGTTGACACCACAAGAGGGGGACAGGGAAAGATGATTCACCACAAATTTCGAGCAAGGTTTTGTTGCAGAAACTGATGAGAACCTAAAGGTAAATATAGGATTGCAGTAAGAAATATGGGAGATGGAGGCAATAAACCATCCCTGCCCACACCCATGTGGAATATGAGGACAATTCTTCTTGAACAAGGTGATTCCCATAATTTTGGATCTGATTCAAGTTCGCTGATTTTCCGCTGAAGGTGTGGGTTTAATTTTTTTTTTTTTTTAATTCTTTTGAAAAAAGACATCACATTTACATCCCCAAGTGGATGGGAAAGGATCCCAGAAGCACGCATTGCTTCTGCTAATAGTTTTCTCTATCCTGAGCCCTAAGGAAAAAAGAAGGGTTGAACAGTGTGTGGAAATCCCAGCACTCAAGGTTCAGGGCTTCCAAGTATTCAGTGCTTAAATGACATATAATTTCAGCCATCTCCTGGGCAATTTTTTGACCCCACTGCATTTCTGAACTAAACTAGGTCTCTACACAGAATTTAAAACCAGGATCTTTCAGTCCTTCTGGGATTTTACAGTGTTGACTGTATTTATAAATAACTTTTAACTTGGCACATTTAAGCAGTCAGTCTCAAAATGTCCAATTTTACTGTACTAGGCTTGAAAGTGTCTGTTTTTCACATTTTACGTGCATTTTAAGTGCATTCATGCACCATGTAGCACTGTCAGCCAAGAGTTCTTGAGCAAAACGGATATCTGCAATGGTTCCAAGAGAAAAAAAATTAATGTAGAAACATTACTTAAAAGCACAACAGTTGTAAGTGCAAAAAAAAAAATATATATATACTGTTAAGCAATATGCTTGGTTTGAAGAGTATTAGAGTTATTTTGTTAACTTTTTAGACCACTTTACCTGTTTTATTATATGCAGCTCATCTGTCCATGTCACTCCCCCCCATATCATGATAAATTCTGTAACATAGTCCCACAAAAACTATTTCTTTCTTCCACCATGGCTGAGGTTGACAGCCAGCATTTAATCCTTCTCATTTTTTTCTAGAATTGACATGAAAAATGACTGATAAAACACTGGTTTACATACTTTCTGAAAGTCTGATTTTTTTTATTTTTTTTTCCTAATCTAAGCTTCCTGAAGTGCCTTTCTTGCTTCCCCAGGCACCTCAAGTATTTGTTTTCCTATTTTACCTGTACTCAAGTGACACATTCTACTAGATGAACGGGGAGAAGTGAAGCCACTGTACAGACAAAAATCATCTGCAGTACAATAAAATGTTGACTGATGTTAGACCTCTGCACAAGCACTAAGCCAAAGACAAACTAAGGGTAAAATCCTGCCCACTTTGCACCATTTGTAGGCTTCAATCAGGAACTAAATAAAAGCTGAAGTCCCTTGCTTATGCAATTAAACCAGATCAATGTGTAGGATGTGCCCCACTATCCCTCACATCACACTCAAATACCTTTGGTTTTGGGGTTTTTTTTTAATATAATGAATATTGGAGAAGGCGCTTCCTCAGACGTGTGGTAGACAAAAGCTATTACATTCTCAAACAGGAAGATGAATAAGTGAAGTAAGTGAAAACAGATGTCACTAATTTATTAATTTGTTCTTTGACTTTACCACGTACTTCTCCCTTTCCTCAGCCTTCAGTGTATGGGAAGTACATCCCAGAATGTGTTGCTACATTATTGGCTCATCCCATAATTTCCATAATAGCAGCAAAGAAGTAAATGACATGTAATAAGCCTACAGAATTCTCACATAAATTTTGCCCTTTTTTTTAACTGGCAAAAAAGGTTTAATTTTCACTAAATTGATACTAAAAGCGAAGTCAGTGTTTTCACAAGTGTTTTCTTTGGTATGACATATAACTGAAAAAAAAAAGGCAAAAAAAAAAAGCATAATGTATGCCTCCCTTTATGGTAAGTATATGAATTACACTCCCAAGTTTATCCGAAGTGCCCCCTCTACGGGACTTCTCACACAGCTGTGCATGGGCAGGACAGGCTCATTTTGCTCTGTAGAACAAAAGTTTCAGAATTATTGCACTGGTTTATTCATCAGGCTCTGACTCCTCCTGGCTTATGCAATCCAGGGCATTACCAGACCAAGCTCAGTTACAGGAAAAATCACTCTTGAAAATACACGATACAGTAACTGCAGACTGTGTTACAGGGTACATCCTACAGTACGCTCGAATGCCCTACAAAGTGGCTTTGTTGGGCATAACGTGGAAAAGAAGCCTATTACACACGAGAAGCCTCGGAAGTGCGTTCGGTACAATAGCTCCAGACTGTTCCCAAGCCAGTCTGCTCACATTTCAGGAAATCAACGCGCAGGACGGCATCCATCCCGAGCGATGAAAGAGGACAGTCACTGCGCCTTCTTCCCACCATCAGTCTCTCTCTCTCGCAGGCATTGAAATGGCATAAAATACAGACGGATACAAAGCAGCCTGAGACAGCTCAGGTTGCAGGGGGTCAGGTTCGTCCCTTGCCAGCCCCGCTGCCCCCACGGAGCTCGGCACAAATCGCCGCTGCCCCTCACGCGAGCCCCGGGCGGAGGGGAGGCTGTGCCATCCCCGGGGGGATCGGGCAGCCCTTCCAGCCACAATCGAGGGGAAACGAGTCGGAGAATGAAAGAAAGGAGGAGGAAAATAAAAGGGGGAGGAGGGGGGGGACAGAGGGAGCGTGTGCGAGAAGAAAGGAGAATCCACGTTTCTGCGTTTCTCTTAAACAAAGAATGTGAGAAAGCAGATGTAGTTCAGCGCAAAAAAGACTCCGCCCTTGCGAGTGTTTACTCTCCCGGCTCGCTTATCCAGCTGCTCTCCAGCCCCGTCCCGAGCCCGTCCTTTTGTTGGGAACTTCCCAGCGGCCGCAGCCCCACCGGGATGCGGGGGCTCAGCCCCACGGCAGCAACTTGGCCTCTGACCGCCCCTCCCGCTCCGCTCTGGCAGCGAGCGCCCCAAAACCCGGCTCTAAAAGCCTCCCTCGGTCTTCTGGTGAGAACCCCAAAGCGCAAACCCCTTCTCTGCCGCCTTCTCGGTATGTAAAAGGCAAAAGTCTTGTTACTCTTGTGCTCCGGAGGTTTTCAATTCCGCTTACTAGCCAAATCACACAGTAAGCACACTGCATGCAAAGAGTGGGGGATTACGGTAACTTTCTTAGAGGGAGGGAGAGAAACTCACCACCGTCATACTCGTCCTCTTCTTGCGCTTTTATGGTTACAAATCGGCCTAATAAAGCAGCAAGGATGAAAAAAGTTCTCGTTTGTACCCAGATTGCCATCATGCCTAGATATTAGGCATGTATCCTCCCTGGGCAGCAAAAAAAAGTGCAGAGTCGTAAGGTTATTTTAGCACCATGAAGCCAGCTGGGGAGTCTTTCTGCCTTTCCGCATTGGTTCCAGGACAAAGTCTGCGAGCCCTTTCTTCAGCACCAGCTCCAGCGCAGTCTGCAAACACTCCTTTCAGGGGATGCAGCTTTAAATAGGAAGAATGCTGCCTCCACTTCTCTTCCTGCCCCTTTTGAGCCCGTTCAGGCTCCTAATCATCCACTCCCTGCCAAGCAACAGTCTGATTGATGGTAAATAACCGAATCAGGGTTGGCTTCACTCTTCCTTGAACTTTTCTCCTTGCGAGTCCACTTGCAGGATATTTTCCTGCTGCTGTGCAGTGCATGTGCTGTGTCGGGACCAGTTACTAGGGAAGCACAGTTCCGTAAGAAGCTGTCAGGAAGAGAAAGCTCTGCTTTTAACACACCCAGCCCACGCTTCCTGGGAATGGAGGGTATAGCCCCATTTGGAGACGATTCCCTTATTAGGAATTTGATCCCTGCCAGCTCGCCAGAGGAGGATTTCCTCCTCTCCCCTGATAACCGCCCCTGCCTTGCTGTGTTATCAAATGTGACTCCAGTCACTTGAGAGGGACCACAGAGCTACTAACGCAGCTCGTTTCAGGAATGTGTAAGTAACTGCCTTTCACACAAAGAGAAATAATAAATCTCAAATGAATTCTTTGGCTGAATAATCATTCCTCAAATGCTTAGCGTGCTCTGCATTTACTGTCCTACCAGCTGAGAAGACTATTGCAAATCTCTCGAAGATGCTCTACACTTCTAACACCAGAATGACCCCCCAAACTATCCTTTTAACCCGCTTTTCTCCAAGATTCTTTGCCGCTGTTCCCTGACAATTGGAAACCTACCCAAGCCCCAGCCTAGTTTTAAGCCCTTAACCATGTGCCTTAATTAGCATTCTATCGTGAGCACTAAAGCCAATTTCTTTTGAGGATCACTTGCAGCCGGGAGTAGGATGCTAATTGTTTTTCTTCCCATAGTGTTTATGGTCTGCTGAAAGGAAGCTCAGTCACTAATCCCCTCATTTGCTAAGAGGGGGAGTCATCTATACCTGCTGCAGGGAAATGCAGATTCACCAGTTGGGAGGCTTTCTGTGTTCAGCCATTTCAGCTTGAGAACAATCCCATTTTAAGCAAACACTTCATCTCAGTTCCTGCAAACCCAAAACCCTGACTATCACAGCTTGATTTAGCACTTCTCAGTGATGCAGAATCCTAAACCCTGTGCAAGCCACTGCAATTTTTATTTTGAAAAGCAATGATAGTCATTGGTAAGTGTCAGCTGAGAAACTCAGAGCTGGAAAAACAAAAGATAACACTCGTTATCTTCTATTTGTTATAACACCTGCCCTGTCACGGGTGAAATTTTGTTTTAACAGGTTCATGAAGACTTGCACAGGTTTGCTAGTCCCAAAAATCACATGATTTCCGTGTCCTACTTTAGCAGAACCCCAGGAAATCTTCCCTGAAAAGCTGATGTTATGTGATGCTTGCTAGGAACAATAGGTGCTCTAGATAATATACCTAATTTAGAACCAGATGTGACCTTTGCCATTTGCTCTGTTCTACCCACACATTAGCTATGACAGAGCAGCAAACATTGATAAATTATCCCATGAAATCACACAATGCAAAATCACTATATATATATATATTAGAGAAGGAAATAACAGATTTTAAAAACCCCCACTAATCAAGGTTTTACCCAGTTGCAGGTAACCTGTCACACAGTACTGAGTACAAAAATAGTAATAATTTAAGAGGAGAAGGACTGAGAATACGAACACTGTTTTGAAAAGTCTCCTGTGCTTGTTGATGAAAAACCATTATGACGGACAGGTAGGTGTTTGTGAACTATATGCTACTAACAGGAGACAATTTATGTGAATTTTCTTATAATAAAACAGTGAATTGCCCAGATAACCCATAGCTAAAAGTCCTCAAAGCAGCCTGGGGAAAGCTACAACAAAATATCTCCTCCCGGGTAACAAGTGACAGGACAAGAGGAAACTGCCTCAAGTTGTGAAGTAAAAGTTTAGATTAGATATTAGGAGACAATTTTTCACATAAAAGGACATGGTACAGTGGTGAACACGATTGTGGTGCGGGGTTGATCGTTGGACTTGGGTCTTAAAGGTCTTTTCCAGCCTTAACAATTGTGTGATTCCATGAACTGGGATTCCACCCCAGAATCAGAGAAACAGCCACAAACGTGTAAAACTCACCTTTACAGTTACTGTGTCCTCAAAATGGGGTAACAAGTGCTCACACTTATGTCCCCAAATCTCCAGTCTGCAGGCTGGTAAATTCTTAGAGTATTCATAGCAAGAATGAGCCTTATGATTGTTACCTCCTGTGGCCTCTGAGATAAACCCCAGAACAAGAACAAGATAGAATTATGATGACATACTTTTCCCCATGCAGCACATTAGGAAAAAATTTGACCATTTTCAATAAAATTTTTTTTCTGAGGACTTAGATTTTTCAAAGATAACCTTCTGCTATTTCACTCCTTTGTAGAGATTCCTACAGCAGTATCTAAAAGCTGCCCTTCAAATCTATTTCTGCTTTGGTCTCACCACCAAATTATGTCACATAAATGAAACAGACGAACAACAGAATAGAAAAGGATGCAAATCGAATCCATCCCCTCATGCCTCCTTATAAATACTTCCTTTTAGCCATGGATCTGCACTTAAAGAGATTTTCAGTTTTATTACAAGCATCATAAGGAGTCATATAATTTTTCATTTAAACAAATTCACTTCTAGGTCTAAGCTATTTGATAGTATCCCATTGGATATGAGTGAGAGAAATCCTTCAGTTATCACCACTGTAAAAAGAGTCAGACCAAGCAATTAAGAGTGGGCAGATAAATAATTCCAAGTATGCTCATTGTCACTTCCCCCTCCTCCTCTCAGTAGGGGAGAAGCCAGCATTGCATAGATTAACACTGTATATTTATGCAGCAACTTCTCTCCAATGGTTTTTCACTTTTTCCATAGACTTTAGGATTCTGTAAGAACAGAGGAATGTGGAATTTTGCAAACTAGCCCAAGATTGTGAATTCAGTAATAAGTCCTCTCTGGAGCTCGTTTTAATCCTGTGTCAATGAAAACTTCCACAACATGAAAATTCCTTGGGAGGGGAATCCTGGGCCCTGACTCCTGGAGCAGATTCTGTTCCAATCCACCTTCAATCTACTCATTGTTATACACCAAGCTCAAAGAATGTGACAACCCCAAATTTAGTAGACAGACTAGCCTGAATCTACATTCTTTTAGTTTAAAGCCATTACCCCTTGTCCAATCAATCTTTTCTGAAATGCCCATCCCCATCTTTCTTACAGGCCCCTTTTAGGCACTGGCAGGATCCTATATAAATATATATAATGCTTCATATTAGAGCAACCATCAAGTTTGAAGAATCTCTGTATAAAGGGAAGGGAAGCAACAAAGCAATAGCAAAATCCTCACACAAAAGCAGTTTGTGCTCCTTTAGGATCTGCTCTAAAAAGTCTTCATGAAATGACAGCTGTCCCCAAAGCCAGGACACTCCTAGAAACATCAAGACACAGTACTCTGAAAAAAAAAATAAGATAACAGAAGACTCCCTAATATACAGTCTATTGACATCCATTCCTATTTTCAGCTAATAAGTCAGTACTGTGTGTTGTCTGACCTAAAAACCTCACATGAAATTCAAAATTACTCAAAAGTCACAGAGCATGGTGAGTGATAGATGAAGCTAGGGAATACTACCAGGCAACTGTAAGGACACAGAAATACATTAAAATATAATTTACACCCTTAAACCTTTCAATATCTCCAAGTCAGGCCAGAAAAACCTGAATAATTAGCAGCTTTGGATGCTTCAGAGCACGCATACATATGAGCAATTAAAATCCAATATCCATGAGAGTGTCTCCAACAGAGTTCAAGGACTTTTTATACTGTTACATACAGTGTGGCAGTGCTCCTGTTTTAAACTAAATTGTACCAAACTGGAAAAAAAAAAAAAAAAAAAAAAAAAAAAAAAAAAAAAAAAAAAAAAAAAAAAAAAAAAAAAAAAAAAAAAAAAAAAAAAAAAAAAAAAAAAAAAAAAAGCCTTCATAAAAATGAGCAAACTGCCTGCTATAAATCAGATCCTGGACCAGCCTTTCAGAGCAATATGAAATCAGTGGATTCATGGAAATTGGACATAAGTTCTCACTGAATTCAAAAGGTGTCTGTTCAAAAACAAGCCAGACTTTCAAAAGCAACACAGTTTCACCAAAGTGAGCTTAAGTCAGTGTGAGAGGTGCTATCAAGTTTTATGTAGGCAATTAAATCCATGGTAAGTGCTGTTTGAAATTTCCACCTTGTACAAGCTCCTCGATCGCTCATTAGCTTAAATTAAACATAAAATAAAAAAAAAAAAAGAGGCAGCAAATTGACATACCACACAGTTAACCCCCAAAAATATAGTCCACATAAAATGCTTACTCTTCTTCATTTGAATTAACCATTAAAATGAACACAACTGAGAGGAAAACATTTCTTTTCCTTTGAAGTGTGTTCACTTTGCACTTTTAAAACCCGTACTGCGAAAGGAATCAGTTTTCTTGTTTTATACATATTGTTTTTTTATAATAAAAGGACAGAAAATTCTATTATTTAAAATAAGAAAATGTAATAGGAAACTACAGAAAAGGGCAAGAATAAAACCAGTAGAATATTATACTACTTTTTTATCAGCTTTTTCAATGGACTAGATTCCAAACTGCACAGCTTCAAAATGCTAATGTTCCTGCAGAGAAATCCACAAAAAGAAAAACCCACAACATACAATTAGTGACAGCTAGAGATTTAAACAACGCTACAGCATAATATGTTGCCCATTTGCAGGAGACTTTTGTCACCAGCTTTTGGATAGGAAGGTTTAACAAATGAATATATAAGTCCCTATAGAGGAAATATATCTTTTTTTCATTGCATTCAAACTTTGTAATGCTGTTTTAATTTATTTGGGGAAGTAGGGTGATACTTTGCTTTTAAACTGCTAGAGTGAACTCTTGGATTATGTAAGTCACTGTAAATGTGCTTTTTCTATGAGCAATTCCAAACCAAATAAGCTCAGTAAGGTTATTGGCACTGGCAGCCTTTCCTTCAGAATGCCTCAATTAAATTAGACTCAACATTAGTCTAAGCAAAAAAATCAAGGAATTAATTAGGGAAATAATTAGGGAAAGTCTTGCATGAAGTCCTCTGTAAATTATACTTATTCTTTACCTAGAACAGGAAAAACAGCATCATTATTTCATTGTTTATTGCAAATTCATTGTCAGTCTGTTTTTTGTCAGTCTAAGAACTTAAACTGATTAAGTGAAAACATAAAAGGTTCACAGCAAGCTACCCACTTAAATGGCCAGGGCAAATGCTAATCTGTAATTCAAATAGGCCCCAGCTGATGATAGACCTACACTTTTTTTTTTTCCACCCTAATATTTAATTAATTTACCTTAGGACCCCAAGAGAGTTTCTTTATACCTTTTCATTGACTGAAAGGTCCATGCCAAAGTAGACTTAAAGTCCTATCCGACATTCATATCTCCATTTTTCTGACCCAGGGAATCAGTGAAATCAATGGGACTGTAAACAGGGGATTTGATGGAAAGTTCATTGTGAACCTTCTTGTCTTTTAGGAATTGGCTTGTTATAAGCTGTGATGAGGCTCAGAGTCACTTAATCAACACAACAACATTTTATCCACATTTTTAAAAGAACATTATACTCATTTCACTGTCATTCCTTCATTTAAAAATCCGGGTCTAATAATCAGTAGAATTATTTCATCTTATTGTCACCAATTCCAGATCACTGAACTGTGCTTTAATATGGTTACTGCAGCCCCAAGCACAAAATTAGCCTTTTTTATAACTTGCCATAATGTCCTAGTATAGCATATCATGTTTTTAAGAAACAAACTACTGTGTCTGTCATTTAAATTGTGTTAACTAAGGATATTACCAAAATCTTATTTACTGATTTTTTCCATGGTTGCTGAAATGTTGTCTCTCTTGCTGTTTATTTAAATGGAGGTAATTACTGCAGGTTTTGAACATTCAGAAGTATTACCAAATTGATTCTCAACTGGGGTCAGCATTAATGACCCCACTGGAAAAACAGGAAGACAGAGTAGAGGTGATTAAACCCTTATTGCCCACACTCTTACCAAAAACCCCACACAGAAGGAACGCTCTAGTCACCAGTGTTTATCTGCAAGCCAAGGACCTCTGAGTCTGTGTCCTCAGCTGCCAGAAGCAAAGTGGCCACACTGTCACAACGTGCTGCCTGGACCTGTGTTCAGCCCTCCTGATGTACAATTGTTTCAGTTTGGGCAAGAGAAGAGCGCTTGGTTTCCACGTTTGGTCTCACGGACTTACATCCCATCAGCTGCAAATCAGACTGCGTAACATTTGACCAAAGCATAGTAAATACCCCAGCTAATTGCTTTTCCTATCACTACACTTTCATTTTTAAAGTAATGACTTAATTCTGTGGCATATCCAAGGCTGACAGAGTTGTTACCTTGAGATAGGCCTGGGGAATAAAGCAGTTAAGTCTGTAGCAAAACTCTTACCAGCCACGGCAAGAACAAGAAGTTCAGAATGCAGCCTTCCATACCACGTTGCTCCCAAGTGACATCTGATTTCCTGGGAAAATAAAAGCCCTGGGAAAAACCTGTACACACTGCATGGCAATTAGCAGAGCTTGCCTACAGATTTGACTGGAGAACGGCTAAAGCAGCTCCGGGAGGGACTTCAGAATCAACAGGGTGCTCACAGTAACTGTACATTAAAATTAGACTTAGAGGAAAATACATATATGCTGCTCCAAGGAGAGCTGGTTACTGATCAAGCTCTATAAACTAAGTTGCCACGCAAGATATGTTAGGGTAAAATGAGACTTTGTCAGCAGTGCTCTGGGCCTGAGCCTGCCAGGGAGCTGTGGGGGAACCACCCTGGGTGGTCTGCAGAAGGCAGCATCTTGAGCAGATGTGCAAGCCAAAAGTGGAGATGGGGCCAAGGAGACTTTCCCCTCTCAGGAGGGAAAACACTGAGGCAAAGGACAACTAAACTAAAGAATATTTTTTTTTTCCCCCTAGAAAACCGTATTTATGACTACATCCATGTGAAACAAAGTGCCTGTGACTTTACACACACTATAAAGTAGGACTGAAGGGATCCATTTACACAGGATACTGTTTCTCATGTAAAAAAAAAAAAAGCTTAGCAGGTGTTTAGTGAATGTTTTATTTAATACCATACGTTAAATTTACATTTGCCAGGAAATCTCCATATTTAATCATACTGGTTTCATCCTGGGTAGTTGAAGTGCCTTTGATTGTGCTTCTTTACCCTTTAAAATTTAGAAAGGCCTCGGCTCCATCGACAGAAGGAATTTACTGGAATTGCTCAGCTTTTTCTAAGGTAATCTTCTTAAAATAAATCATTTAATTTATTTAATTAATAAGAAGAAATGGATTTAATAATTTTCGGGCAGGTATCCTTGACATCAGATCAAAGCAGTAGACACTGTGGTGAAAGGGTGACCTTGCTGAAGTTAGCAGCAATGTTCAGCTACTGAATTATTGTGTACTCTTGGGATGGATACTTCCACTACTTTCTAACCATCTTTTCATCACATTGTTTGTTAATACATAAACAAACATCCCTACTTGAAGAGTTGAGCACAATATCCTTCTGTCAGGTGCTGGTGCCAGCAGTGGTAGCAATCCCATCACAGAATCACAGAATCAGCCAGGTTGGAAAGGACCCCTGAGATCATCAAGTCCAACCCTTGTTCCAACCCTGCCGTGGTTATGAGACCATGGCACTGATGCCACATCCAATCTCACCTTAAAAACCTCCAGGGATGGAGAATCCACCACTTCAGGCCATTCCAATGCCTGATTACCCTCTCTGTAAAGAATTGCTTCCTGATATCCAACCTAAACTTCAGCAAAAGGTGACTGGCAGCTGACACTTGAGAGGTCTATGAGGAAAAGTTAGATAAAACACCTACCAGGAATAATATGGATAGAGTTTATCCTTCTGTAATGCACTGCCATACTCTGGATGATCCTTTTAGATTCTCTCCAGCACTATTTTCCTCCTAGCAGGAATCTGGGATTTGGGTAGTGACTATATTCTCTCTTTAAAGTGAGTCTTCTTCTGGAAAATAGGATCCACCTCTATCAGGTGATAAAATCTGATTAAAAAAAAAAACAGGGAATTATTAAAACTCAAAAACATTTTTTAAAAATCATGAAAAAGAAAACCTCCCCTTATTTTTATCATTTTCCATGTTGGCATGGACATTCCATTTTTCTTTCTTTTAAGCAGCAAGGAAAAAGGTGTGTCAACCCTGACAAAATTAGGGATGATTAATAAAAGAAAGGGGAAGAACAACAACAGCAGAAGGAAATAATAGAGGAAAAGAAGCAGGAAAGGAATCAGTATTTGTGTAAGTCAAGGATATAAGACTTGAATTTATGCCCCACATTCACATAAAGCTAAAACAAGAAAAAATTCCTCTCACAGTTATAATATACATAAAATATGTATATATTCCTCACTGGGGATGTTGGTGTCACTACTAGAACTAACAGCCCAGGACAACATTAAATAATTGTCAATACAGTTGCCTGGTTAGTTATGCTAGGTTCAAATACAGAATGCAAACCAGGTTGATTCTGCCTGCTTTGCTTTTCCATTTCCTTTCCCTGCTGTCTTCTTTCCAATATTTTATAGCTTTTATGAGCTTTATTGCAGTAGGATTCTATGAATTCATGTGTGGAGCACATTTTGTGCTGCCTTTAAAGATCAAGTGCTAATTGAAAACATAGTTTACTCAGAAACAATTCCTCAAGTTTATGTTTAATTTTTGCTCTGGAAAAATGTATTCACTGAGCCCTTTTAAAAAAACTTTTTAATTTTTTTTTTCCAAACTCTGTATAAGGTTGGTTTACTTTCAAAGCTACCCAAGCCATGTAGAAAAAAAAGCCCCATACAAAAAGTGCTTGATGTTCCACATATTTTAGGATACCAAGGATAAAATTTTTGATTGTAATTGACTATTTTTTTTTTTAGGTTTAAACATCTTCTATACTAGGTAGAAAGCATAGATGAAAATGCTGGTTCAGTTTTATCCATATACTTCCAACATTCAACATTCCAACAACTGTCCTGTGAAGACCAAAGTTTAAATTGCATGAAGGATACTTTCAAGCAGGATGAAACAGCTGCTTTAGCTTAGTGTTAGTAAAAACTTATCTTTTGCAGATAGAATACAAGCTTAAAATATGTATTATTATTATTTCATATAACATTTTTTATCATTACTTATAAAATTTGCAGTAGAAAATGTGTCAATTCCTATACAATTTTAATGAAGGTGGAAGAATTTTCCAGATTTTTTTTTTGTCTGATTCTTGCAACTGTTTTTAAAATTACACCTAAGAATAAGAGACTGCCATGAAATCCTAGCTCTATTCAGCTGAGAATACAGGAAAATTTCAATATAAAATCTTGATCTCGTTTATTTGCATTCAAGAAGCCTGTGACAATGTGCCTGTGTAAAGAAACAAACACTTCTGTGTCAGAGGTAAAGTCCTGTCAGGAATCTGACATTGATCCCTGCCTTGCCTTGTAACAATCCCTTCGGAATAGCTGTCAAAACTGTCACAAGCCCCATTGAAGTCAGAGGGCTCCATGGCAGATGTTAACTCAAGGATGTGGCAAACTCTTAAAAAGTCATCAGCATTTAGTCAAATATTCTTAGTGCTTGGACATTCTCCAGGACTTGCTTAGTTTTGGGGTTTGTTTTTTTTTTTTTTTTTTTCTTTTTTTAGCCTTTTAGAAATCTCTAATTCAGGCTGGTACACTGACTTTTCTGAATAATCTTGTAAGATTATTATCTCATATTATTAAGATTATTATCTCATATATTGAAAATAGAAGGAGAGGGGAGGTGAAAAATGTTACTCCTAAACTCTCCTCAGTGCCAAGAACATTCAAGAATACAATTTATATGCTCGTATGAGAATATTTAGGCCCCTGAAAAGTCACTCAAACTGCAGAATGAAGCCATTTCCAACGAGGGAAAGGGGAACCCACAGACAACTGAGGGCTCGTTGCACTGCAGTGCTACAAGTCACTCAGCCCAATGACCTGCTAAAGCATGAACAGGACTTCCAGCATGGCAAAGGCAAACAATCTGTGTGTCAACAGCAAAATAACAAAATGCAGGTTTGGTGGACAATAAATAAGCCAGACAGAGCCTTTCTCCATAACCCCAAACTGGGAATATAAGGCCACTTACACCGCTATTATAACAGTATTGCAGTGCCTGTTTGAATCTTTGCTGCTAAACCTGTAACAAAGAATTTTAAAAGCCCACTGTGTTACATATAGGCTACAACAGACCACCAGAAGGCCAAGCTGAACTTAACACACACGCACACAGACCAGAGGAAGTACTTAGTTAGGGTGGCACACAGACAAGTATTTTCTTTGGCAGAGAACAAGCCTGTATAAACACAGCCGAATCATGCACTTTTTGCAATATCTAAAATATCTAAACTCAAAAAAAAAAAAAAAAAAAAAAAAAAAAAAAAAAAAAAAAAAAAAAAAAAAAAAAAAAAAAAAAAAAAAAAAAAAAAAAAAAAAAAAAAAAAAAAAAAAGACAGACACTGCCCAAGCTGGATCATTTTCAACAGCATACTCCTTTGGTGCTTACTGTAATGTTCTCAAAACTGTAGATATCATGTTTTGTACCCAAAGGACTGTTAGTTTCTACAACAGTGGATGTTTCACTAAATCCATCTAGAGACTGTTTGCAATTGTTTATTTTCAAGCTTTGTTTAGTGTCACATCTGAACACAGAGGTCAGTGAACGCTGGAAAAGCCAAAGACAAATTCTGCTTTGCTAATGATGATGAGAGATGACTTGAGAAAAGTGCAGAAACAACTGCTTTAAGTGATACTGAAATTTAAGTGTCTGATGCTTACCAGCCTTCATGGATGTCATTCTCCACCGTCAATAAGAAGGAAATACCAAACGGACTTCTGTCTTTTGTTCATTCATGTTTACACAGGGGTTACTGGAAGACTTTAACCCTATAGCTTGGCTTGTCTACAGCATTCCTCCCTAAACTGACAGTTTAGATATCTTTGCTTCTTTAGCAAACATTCATGATCCATCCTTACTGAGTCCTTCTGCAGGTTGTGTCTGTTGGTCTTGGAATTCTACAAATTAACCTATTTCCTCCATCTCTGAAAGAAAATTTATGCCTAAGGCATGTCAGGAATTTGTCATTTAGCAATTTGACTAAACTGTGTTATTTCTACAACCAATGCTGTACAGATCTGTGCAGGCTTCATGTTAGTACCCAGCTCAGGACATCCAAAGGTCTGCAAGTTCTAAGGAAAACAATTCTGGCCAGGTTAGGAGAAATGAGAAATGTGAAATGAATCATCCCACTTTGACATCCCATCTTCTTCAAGCAACAGTCAGGCCTGAAGTTCTCCCTTTTCATCAGATGGCCAAGCATTCTCTCTTCTTTTCCCCTTCAGGCCAACCCTCACAGCCTGCTGCCTCCTTTACACAGTCCTACTTCATCCCAGCCCCTAACTAAGTGCATGACTCACTTCACAGTGCTGTCCCAAAAGCTATTTTTATTTCCCAACTTTGTAATTCTGTCTCAGATGTTAATCTATTTGCTCCTCCCTTCTCCTCCTCCCCTTTTCCCATAAGAACTTAAAAGTCTATTTTCCCAGCCAGGCTAATAAAATACTAAAGCAAGCAAAGAGATTGGGAGCTAAGGCATTTAGGAACCAAAGAATTTATAACTTATCAAAAATTAACTTCCTGTGTGCTTCTTAAACAATGCAATGTTTTATTTTTTTTTTTTTTTTGGTTCCCCAGAAAATACAGAGGGAAATTGGAAATTCAACATTATGCTAAGCAACACCTCACTTTCCCCTGAACCATGGGGTTTCTACAACTGCATAGTCATCTACCAGGAATTCCTCTTGCTGGAGCATAAAAGCTGCTATTTTATTCCAGAAGTTCCCTGCTGGATGTTTATGTCCTAATAAGACATGCAGGAGTGCAGGACTGATTTGGGGAGTGCTCAAATTTACTTAACAGTAGGAGGACTGAAAGAAAGTAATTCCTATTGAAACCTTTTTTAAAAGGATTGAGATTTAATTTAGTTCACCAGAAACATAATATCATGTCAGACTAGTTATAACTATTCCCAGGTTTTGGCTATAGAAAGAGAAATTACATCTGCAAACCAATCCCTGACGTGTAGAATGAGTCACATTTTAGTCTGTTTTCACTTAATTAGAATGGGTTTTTTACGTTTATAGGGTTTAGAAAAAACAACACAGACAACCATTGCAACTGGAAAATTATTAAAAGGTGAAATGTGAAGAAGTTCTGACTCACTGGCTACGTATTCCTGACTCCACAAGGAAGATCTGAGGAAATAATGGTACCTTTTGTATTTGGTAGAAATAACGACACAAGCCTTGTGAAAGGATGTCCCAATACATTTCTCCAATGCAACTCATGGTCTGCTACTTGCCCAGAAAAGGAATCCTTATTTTTATTTAACCTGCTAGACATACATTACATGAAAAGAAAAAGTGAGAAGGAGAGTGAAAATCAGAGGAAAAGCAAACAGGAGAGACAGAATAATACACCCTGCTTTCCAGGTTTGCCATTTCTTTTTATTAACATCCAGTGAAGAGTTTAGTTTGAAAAATAATCTCACTGAAAAATCGTTCAACGGCATCCAGATGTCACTCTGAGATGCATCACATTACCTCAAAGTCTGTGACACAGTGGCTTTGCTGAACTGAGAGCTTCCCATTGGTATTCCAAGCAGTCAACCAAAGCAACTTGGCATAAAGACAATATTGCTTAAGTACAAGGTTTTGTACAACTGCTGAAGTTGAAAGAAAACATAATTTACGTGGACACTCCCTGTGCTTGGCCAAGCTCTTTTAAATATATCTTTTAAAAGAGGTCCTATTTCCCACCAAGTTCAGAAGTGCTGAGTAGGTTTGGATGGGAAAAATAATAATGTGGTACACGGCACATTTTTACCTACTCAAAATTAGTTTTGAAAATGTTTGCATACCTGGGCCAATTCTGTATCTTGCTTTATAACACAGTGCAATGTTATTTTTTCCATGCAACGGGGTTTTTTTTCCCTAATTTTCATGCTTTGGTAGCTGTGCCTTGGGTCTAGGGTAAAAGTCTTTCAACTTCTCCCAGCACATATACACAAATCAGCAGAACATCCTAGAAAATGGGCATAGAATTCTGCTTTTTTGCCCCCAGGTGATGCATACTAAAAAACTCCAGCTTTCCAAATCCCAAACTCTTTCCTTGATTTTTGTATCCACCCTAAAATCCTCAACTCCATGCAGTGAACAAGTATTCTCACAGCAGTTTGTGACATACCCACACACCAAAACACAAACCAGCTTGTTAAGAATCTCATCTCAGTTTAGATAAGAAAGGAAGACACTGAAGAGGAAAAATCCCGGCCAAAACTCGAATTAACAACAATGGCTTTGTTATGGCAATGGTTTCACCTAATGTTACAGCATATACACACAAAAAGCAGGATTCTGATCTATAGGCTTTTTGTTTCTACACTGTATTGTTTTAAACTACTCTTTCCTCTTCCTCGTCTTCTCCTTTCTTCCCTACTGAATTTTCTTTCTCCAAAATTACTTTGGTCACAATTTCCAGAGAAAAGTGAGACTGTGGGGAGAAAGGGCCATGCTTCACTGAAGACAGTATAGTAGATGTGTGCAAGGTTCAGACTTCACTACAAATGCAGTAGGGGTTTTTTTTGTGTTTCAGAAAGGGAAGAGAGGTTGGGAGGAAGTAAAAAGGGAGACAACTCTGAAATGCCTGGCTTGCACCTCTTTTTCTCAGTACGGCTCTCCTGGAAGGAAAATGTTGCATTAGTGCAGAAAACCACTGAACCAATGTACTGATCTAAGTAACACTTAATTCCTCACATTTTTTATGAGGCCCAGAACTGGTCACCTTACTCACTTANGCAGTTTCATGACCTTGAATCCATCCCTGTCTGAAAAACCCTGAGAACAGTAGTGTGTTGCCATCAATCCACACGGGCTTGTCAGCCACCTACTTTGCAGTACAGAAACTTGGATACACATTAGCAAAGATGTGTTTCTGTCTCCCCTTGATCCTCGTTCAGTTTTGTTAATATGGTTCAGTATTACAAGAAGCCTAATTGAACCCATAACTCTGTGCTTGATGCTCAGTGACAGCTCACTTTCGGTGTCCTCTTTGTATCTAAGCTCTTAATTGTCATACAAAATAACCTATTAGCATACAAATTAAGTTCAGCTATTATTACAAACGCAATTAGTTCCAGGAAAACCAAGCCACAAGACATGTAAAAATGAAGCTTTCTTTTCAGAAGCCAAAGTTGCATTGGAATGGAGAGTTTTTTAAGAAATAAACAGACTTACAACCCACAACAAAGTTTGGCTAGGATGGAGTCGATGTCCATACCAATATTCAGGTTTTCAAAACTATTTTAAATGCAACGTGGAGATAGCTTCTAGCACAGCACAAAGTCAAAGAAAAATCTGAAATAAACTGATTAGCGAAGGGAAAGACAGCAACAACTAACAACTGCATATAAAACATTGCACATGGTATGGTGGAAACCAGTGAGAAATCCCCCATGCTATGGGATGCCACGACAGATCACAACAATTCAGATGGAATATCAGCAATGCCTTGGGTGAAGCTTGCCAGTGTCAAAAGATAAGAGAGTTTCATTAGTTTACCTGTGCAGAAAGCTTAAAATGCTGGATTTGCCTGATATATTAAGTAGATAGTCCAGAAGTGAAGACAAACCATTACACTAAAAAAACCCTCAACCAGTCAAAGCTTAAAAGAACGGGTCAGCAGTAGGAAAAATCAGAGCCAAGACCATTAGGCACACTATCACTCCTGAATGTGCAAGCTCCAAATGTGTAACACCAACATTTCGGGATGATTGGCATTACTGGTTACATGCCTTGAAAAAGGAGGAAAAAAAAAAAAAAAAAAAGGCCCACATACCATCCCTTATGCAAAACTACTCCTGTCCTCAGTACTGTTCAGAGGTTCAATTAAATTTGCTTTTATAATATAGAAGCAGTTCACATTTATTTGAGCTAGAGGTGGAAGAAGATGGCTTGGAGCCAGAAGATTCAGCAAAAATTTAACTTAGCCTTTACTAATGCAAAGTAGAAACACACAGATCATGCTAGAATATTTGTCTGCTTTTTCAAATTTCATTTCAATTCTAGAACCTCCATTTGATAGGTTTTACTGCTTCTCTCTGATCGCAAATAACCCTTAACTTCCAGTAGTGAATTTAATGACCTTGCAGTAATGATTTATGCATCATTTCCTGCATTGCTGATCTTCTGTGGATGCTCTCTGGTGAGCAGGGTACCCACAAAGGTTGAGGAACTGTATAAATCAAGCAACTGTCTCCTTACTTTGGAAGCCTTTCCAAGTTCAGTTGGCTGCTATTTTAATGATTTTCAGTCTCTGCAAGTCTAAGTGGTAGTAAACAAAACTCCTTCAGGCAGCCACGGGTATCAGGCAGCCTCATGATATCTTAACGTGGGAAGATAAATGCAATTTAATTATATTCTTGTTCTTTAAAACCAGTGGTGAAACTCAGCCCTGCCACTGTGACATGAAGAGGGTGTGATGTTGGTAGCTCTTCCATCAGCATGCCCAGCTTACAGCAGGATTTCCCTGTGGACACCTCTTTTCTATGGATGTGTCACCGGAATGGTACATGCAGAGGAAGCAATTATAGGAGAGGTGTTTTCAGGCAGAGAAATCTGCCTGTCCACCACATTAAATACAAAATGTAGCAGTTGGGCAATGCTGTTTTCTGCAATGACATTTCACTGAACTTGTGTCCTGCTGTGTGTTTGTTACATGAAATGATTCTGCAAAAACAGATGTAATTTCTCTTTCCTGGCAAGTTATGTGACATGTTTTTAATATATAGTACTTATATTTACTTTTATATTATATGTATTTTTACAAGTATCTTTCAGTAATCATCTTCTTGTTCCTCAGGTACTATTAACTGTCGTTCAACAGGTTCTCACCTCAATCCATATTTTTAACCTGGAAGGCAAATTGGCTTTTCTGAAGCTCTGAGTGTTCTGATCTGCAAGCGAATTTGATTTGTCCGTGGGACTGAAAGATGTCATTTTAAGGTACGGCTTGGGGCCAGTGCAAACCTGCCTGCTGCCATCCTGGGGGACCACAGCTGCATTTTCACTTCAGGGAAAGGAGAAACTGCCTGTTGCACTCACTGCTGGATGGGTTGCCAAAAATGTGACCTTGCAGCCGGTGAGGTGGGAAACACCACGAGGCAAAGGAGAAGCAGATAATGGAGTGAATCACCACTGACTCATCTTTCTTGCTTCTTGTGAGTATATTAAAAACCCTTCAACCTTCAGCAGTGCAGACGTTAGTATTTAACTGCAATAAACTGAGGGAGGCAGGGAGAGGGACCTGGTACAACTTTATGGCTGTTTCCACAGCCCTAGGAATGGCCCTACTAGGTTAATTAAAGACAAGTTTCTCACAGATCACACTGGGACATCAAGAAGGGTGGAGTTCATATGTTGAAAACCGTTTTCCCCAAGAAACACTTGGTCCAAGTCATTAAATGTAATAACAAATGGGAACTAAAGAAATTAAGATAAAAATCCAAATTTTTGTTAGTTCAGTTACTGGTACAGTTATGGTGCAAGCACCTCTATCCAATCACAGTACAAGGAACAGAACACCAGAATTTTATTTTGGGTTGTCCTGAGGGCTCAGTGCACTTTTGTAAATCACTAACTTCATGTCTTAGTCTGCATAAGTCATAGTATTAAGAAAAAAAAATGATGGCACTTTTAAAAATCATTAAGTAGATCTTTTGAGGAATTTTTTTAGAATCATTTACGTGGCATAGAATTCCTCAAGAAGAATGAGAATTAAGTGCTGATATCTCTCTTAAATAAAATGAACTGGGGGCTTCTTGTTCTGTTCTAACTCTGAATTTCTGAGCCACACCTTTCATGGTAAAACTCTGCAGATCAGAGTTTTCCAGTTAGTTTCCACCCTTCTTCATAAATTCAGTTGCTTCCAAGCCAAAACCTGAATTGATCAACCTCACCCTGTTATACTTCAAAGGCTTCTTTCAACCTGGAGTTGTCTGTTTGGCCCTAATAAACATTTAAAGCTGAGGCACAAGATAGTTTAAAGGAGTATATCATTCCAGCATAGGCTGCAACAATAAATCTAAGAGAAAATATCCTCCATTGTTGCAAATTTCTATTCGGATAGAAAGCTGAATTCCTCCTACTTCAGAAAAGTAAAAATTAGAATTTCCAGATTTTCTTAAACAAACAAACAAACAAACCAAA
>NW_020955338.1:30780-65513 GCF_003031625.1 Empidonax traillii | reverse complement strand
AAAAAAAAAAAAAAAAAAAAAAAAAAAAAAAAAAAAAAAAAAAAAAAAAAAAAAAAAAAAAAAAAAAAAAAAAAAAAAAAAAAAAAAAAAAAAAAAAAAAAAAAAAAAAAAAAAAAAAAAAAAAAAAAAAAAAAAAAAAAAAAAAAAAAAAAAAAAAAAAAAAAAAAAAAAAAAAAAAAACACCAAACCCCAAAAAACACACACACAAAGAACCCGAAAACAAACAAACAAAACCAAAAAACCACACACATGCACAAAAAAAACCCCAGGCTTTTTAACTTTCATTTTATAAAAAAAGCAAAGTACTTATATGCCAGAATAGTTCAAAGACATCCTGATCCTTACAGACAGAACAAGGAAATACATATGATAAAATATATTTTTATTGCATCCCAACTGAAGACACTGAACCATCACTAATGTTGCTAACAAACATTTATAATCCAGCTGCAAGGGTCTGAAACTAATGGCGCAGGTATGTGGGACAGCCACCAAACAGTAATTAAACAAATTAATAAATAAATAAACACACTGCAGAGGAGCTGAGAGGGTCTGAGGATGGAAAACTCACAGAGCTGCCTGCAAACCCTCTTCTGATGTTTCCCAAGGCCATTAGTTGTGCTTAAAGACATGCAAAAAGCATCCAAGGAAAACACGAGAATGATGAATTTAACCATCAAGCTTTCTACAGGAAACAGGCTGTTTTGAAGGGCACGGGGTTTTAGAGGTTTTTGTTGGTTTAAAGTATAAATAACTAGTCTAATGCCAGTTGAATGACATTTCTCTGCTACTGCTTAAAATGTTTTCCAATATCCAAGTGACCACTGCCATGCATCTGCTTTGCAAAAAGGAAGGAAAGGAAGATTAGATGTTCAGACACTGGTAAATAAATTTAAAAAAAAAAAAATTAAAAGCCTGAAAGATTAAAATACCATCCACACTGTAAATGGAACTGTGTAAAAACAGATTTGCAAAACCATACTCCTATTTAGGCATTAGACCTTTACACCCTTAGAGCCCTTTCCTTTCTCAAGTCTCCAAGTTCAGCAAAGCAAATATATGAGAATGAAGGAAATGAAACTGGTTTTCTCTTTATTTGATTTTCAAAAAAATTAAATGTCGATTTTACAAGTGTGCCTTTTAACTCCTTTAACAAAATAAAATTCAAAAAGGGCATTTTGAAAATTTCACTCTACACTCAAGAGTCTAATAATAAAGAAACATTCCCCATTTTGACCAGTATTGAAGTGTTGCCAAATAGGGGTTGGAAGCTGGGAGAAAAAAACAAATAAACAAACAAACAAAAAAAAAAAAAATTACCTTGTTCCAAGTGCAGAATCTGAGGCAAGTCTTATGGAAATTCCCAGTAATTCACCAACATCTCAATATTCCTTTTTTAACAAAACTGGGGAAGGGTAACCAGCACAGCCACTTCATAATGCCCAAGTTTTCCATTCAACCAAGATACTTCCTCTGGTGTGCAATCAAACATTGCTGAATAGCCACAAATCATGTAATGATGCTGATTTGTTTGCATTTCCAAATAGACCAAACTGGTTCATTTGGGTCATACAGATTTTTTAATTTTTTTTTCCACCCAGGTAAACTTTTTTTTCTAATTGCAACCCCACTTAAGAAAGACGTGCCAGAATTACCTTCACAGTTCAGATTGAAGTGCTCTGTTTCTGAGGCACCACAGTTTCTTGGGAAGTTTGATTGCCCTGAGTTCTTAAGATTAAGCTCAAAGACAAGTGCAAGTGAACAATTAGACATTCATTTCAGTGCACAGAAAAGCCATTATTGAGCTTCATATGTTTTTACAATTACATAGATTAGCAGTTTTCATTCCCCAAAATAGCTGCATCTGTCATCATTTATGTTCCTACCAAAGTATTCTGGTATTTTATAGTGGTTATGCTTCTCCACAACTATGTGCAAGGGAAGGAAATGAAGAAGAAACAGATGAGGAAAGAATAAATGTATTTTGAATATGTGCAGCACCAAACTTTCTGGTGAAGAAAAGCTCACCCATTTTGTCTCATCTTTTAATGTCTTCGAGAATCAGTGCAACTCCTGCTTCTTGAAATCTGCTTTCTGTTTTAGAAATGTGAATTTCTAGGATTTATAAATCTGGTTTACACCTTAATATAACCAAAAACAAGGGCATGTAGTGATAGGAGAAGGGGGAATGGAGTGGGAGAAGACCTCCACTGAAGCTGCTGGGATCAGTTGATGGGCTGAGCCCACCTTCTCCCACTCCAGAGGGACACCATGGGTGGGTGATAAATATGCTCTATTAAATGCTGCTCTTAAGACTAGAGCTTTTGCTTGTGCTTACCCCATAGCATGTTAATTAGATTGTTTCATATCAGAGTTTGTGCTTGCTTAATATCTGTAACAGTAGATTGCTTTAAAACATATTTTTGCAGTAGACACTCTCACCGACAACCTCCGAATCTTACTAACGTGTCCCAATTTGTACCAATAAAGTGTTATTCTGTAAACTGTCCAAAGTGAGGCCTTGCAGTTGCTGCCAACTGGGGAAAACACCTTGTCAGGACCTGCTGAGGGGTCTTGGCTTCTGGAGCAGACTTTTCTGACAGATTACAACAATTTTGCTAACATAAGGGAGCATTTCCCATTTTCAATTCTCCATTTGAGCAAGACATTTATGTTACAATGGCATCTCATCATTCCCTTGGCTATTAATAACATTGTACTCCATGAAATAAAAAGTTAATTGAAATCTCAAGGTAGTCATGAAACCATTCAGGGGTGTAACTAAAAGTCACACTGCAAAACTAAATTATGTTTAATGACAGAAAAACTGTTAGCTCAGTTTCATATAAAAAAAAAAGGTCTCTGCAAAATAATTTGCACAGGCACAGAAAATACATATTTTAATTTTATTTGTCTCTAAAACTCCTATAGAACCTCACAGCAACTGTCGTACCTAATTAAAAATGCCAGTAAAATAAAATGACATTGCCATCATTTCTTTCAGGCTCTCTTTTGGTAGCAACCTCCCATATTCAGGCATTAATGAATTCATACTACCTTTCCCAGCTCCCATAAAGAGCTTAGTGCAGAAATTATGGATATCATCATGTAGAGCAGGCAATGAACAACTCCAGCTTTTCCCAAACACATTGTTAATGCATTTGGAAGATTGCATTTCACCCTCTGTGAACACAGCTTTGCTCTCCAGGATGAAATACCACTAGTGCCACTGGAATAAGTGGATTTAGCATTCTGCAAAATCAGCATGAGCAAGAAAATCAGGTCTGTTAGGGCCAAATGTTTCCCAGTAAACATACAATTGCTGGCATAAAATCTAATGTCTCTCATGTCCATTTCCTTTAAGAAAGGGGCAGGATGTGTGTGAACAGAATGCATAAATCATTTGATAGTTCTTTGAAGCACCTTGTGTTTCTAGCTTGAGTGTAAAAAGCATTTGAGGAGAAAATAAGGATAGATCTTAATTAAGGTATCAATAGTACCTCCCTGACAGTAAAATGTTTACACGTGGTCCGTTGCAAATTCTCTCCACTGTTTAAAAAAATATAGCTGTGACTCTTCAGTACTTATGGGCCTGTTGCCATTTCATGCCCATTCAGCAAACCCTGAATTCTGCACCAACCTGTTTCAAGCCCTGCCTTTTGCCAGAGAGTAACATGCCAAAAAAATTTTGAGCAGTGGTGCTCTGAAAACCACTGCACTTGCTAAATATAGATCACCCTAAACTTAACACAATGAGCACGTCTAACACTGCAACTTAGAAGTCAGTTATGCAGTGATACAGCACAGGATATTAAAATTATAGGACAAATATGACACATCACGTCTACAGTTCCTTAGATAAAAGAGCTTACATATGAACAACCCTGTCTGCTTCAAACAGCAAAGAACCCATAATTATGTGATAATTTTCAAAGAACTCCAGAGCCTTAAATCCAGAGAGTCCCATGTTTTCTTCTGACGCAGTTCTGCTAAGAGCGATCCATCCACACAAATATTACTTGTCCTCAGGATTCCCAGTATTAAAAGAACTATGAAGATGGTTTTCTGATAATCCACGGAATCTCAAATCATGCAGTGGTCACTGTGAGAGCAACAGGACAATCCTTGTCCTGAGGTTTGCACGGTATCTGCCTAGAAAGCTCAGCTGCATGGCAAGGAGCTGCAGTGGAGTTACAGGAAATGCTGAATAGTTACTACCATCACCAAAATTAAATTAGAGGATACTTGAAATAATAATAAAAAAATATCCTTTTCACTATGCAACCTATTTACTGTGACATTTGCTCTTTTTTTGGTTTAGAATACTGTAATTTTAGCATTGCTTCAGTTAGTGACTGACTTTGAAATGCATCTTTTTTTTGACATGCATAATTCCAGACAAGGCCAGTAGTTGCTGATGATTCACCATCGGCCATCATTTTTCACTGTAAAAAATAAACACTGTAGGCAGTCAAGAGGGATGATGCAGGTATTTTAGTGTTAAGAGTAGCAGAAGTATGTAAGAATCGCCAATTTTATTAAAACTTTCTACAGTAAACATGAGGCCTGCATGCTGTCATGATGTCTGTGTAATTCAGCTGATAACAGCAGCAGTCAAAATCAGCCTGGTTACCTACATTGCAAATGCAACACCAGCCATCTGACCAAATTTTTAAAGTCACATGAATTTTTCAAGATATGCTGTTAAATGCGTTTTCTCTGCCCTGTAAAACTTGCACCCACCTTGTGCACATCAACTTCACTTTTCAGTTCTCATAATCTGCACAAGATTACTTTACTTAGATTTTTCTAAGTTACAGATATTATTTACCTCAATTTTGTTAAAATAAAAGTCAGTTTATTTTGGCACTTAAAGTAATTCTGGGGAGACAAGGGGATCCAGAGCTTTGGTAAAGAAATGCAAATATTTTGACTGGTAGGCTTCTGATTCAAATGTAATTGAGTCCTAGAATTAACTTTCAGTCATTGTTGGATGACTACATAGGTGATCTATGGTTTCAAAATAATTTTCTACTCAACAAGTGTTATTAGTACATAAACTGTCATAACTATCCATCAAAAGATGCCCTGGAGGCTGAAACATGCTTTAAAGTTGTCTCTCTGAATTAGGATAAGTAAATTAACAGCCTGATCTATACCTGTTCAAACTGAGTCTGTCCTCAGAAAAGATAAATTTTATTTTTTGGCATTATCAGCATGACACATCTCACAAGTCTTATGTCTGATTAAATAAAACAAACAAAAAAAATCTGAGGCCTCACTGTCCCGACAGAATCCTCTTCATTCCCGATCATTTTGCTAAGATACTCCCAAATAAGAATTTTCCATTCACAAAATTCACTCACTCTGCATGAATATATACACTCCACACATACATGTTTATACACAGCATATAAATATATCTACACTGGATGAAGTATCAGGGAGGTACCCAACAAGTAAACAGTTACAACCTCCTGATCCCTTCCCTGTGCCTGTGGCTACAACAGCTTTAGCAGTCACAAAAATTCCACCTTGTACCAAAGAGACCACGACTGTGCTCCCAGTGTCTTACAGAACTGCTCACCCTGTGATTTCCACACGAATAATTGTTCAAACCAAGGTCCTGAGGATATGAGGAATCACCCAAATGAGGGAAGAGGACCCCCTGAGACACCTGGTGCCATCACCTGCCAAAACAGCTCAGTGCACAACTCCCCAGACATTTGCTGCATGTGTAGAGTCCCCCCATATTTTCACATTAAGTTCCAATTGCATTCATTCTCTGCTCAGACCCTAATCCACAGCCTGCTAAACCTCACAAAACCTGAAGATTCAACTGATACATTTGAAAATCTTTTTCTTACCTTTACCCTGTGAATGTTCTTAGAGGATAGCCCTTGTATGTTCTTTCCCTCCCTTCACCACAACATCATGTTTCAGAATGTGGATTCAATCTCTGTGTTCTTCAAACTTATTTTACTGAACATTCAAAATAGAAACCACTGGCCCAGTATTTCACCAGATCTTCTGCATCATAATACTGATGTATCCTGTACAGCATTGTGAACTGAGTTTCTCCAGGTTTGTTTTTGAAATGTCACAGTTGGTTTTTTTTTATCAGCAACATGATAAAACACAGAAAAGGGCAGGGATTCACATTCTCACTTTCCAAATAAATTGAAGAGTCCTCGGTTCTTAGAAAAGAAGTTTGCAAATACAAATCTCAGGAAAATTCCTTTTCACTCACCTTCCTCCAGGAGCAGCTAAAGGTGCACAAATATAGGAGTGGCAAATTCCAGAGGAACTTCAAGTAGATTATTCTATTTAATCATATTTATCATAAGATGGTACTAATCCTTCCTTGCGGCCACGGAATTTCAAGCTATATTTGGACACTGAGAAATCTTTGCTTGCAGGAAATGCAAACGATCATTGGCCTGATTTTTAATTTAAAGTGATTCTGGAACTTGCCTGCTTCCATACCCACTCAGATGGATTCTGACATAAGCCTGAAACAACTTCTTATTTTCCAGTCAGGAGAAAAAAAAAAAAAAAAAACAGAAAGAAAGAAAATAAAAGAAGAAGAAATTGCTTAAGCTTTCAGGCATCTCTTGACTGAGAACTCTCAGCATAATCCAAGGGTGAAATCCTATCACTGTGAAAATCCTACTTGCATCTGATATGCCCAGATTTCAAACCAGTCTCCGTTTCTCTGGCAATGACAAGGGTTTATAAGACTTTGCATTCCTCAGGAGTCTAGCAACAATTTCAGACATAAATCTGGAGCTAGGGCAAAAAAACACATAGTGAGTAATCCTTTTATTATCAAGGAAATATTAAATCACCATCAGCTATTTCTTATTGCCATTCTGTTGTAAAATTGATTATCAACACACGGCTACATCAGAGGCACATGTTTGCAAACATAACTTCCAAAGAGCAATTCCTCTCTTAAACCCTGGGGAAATGGGAAAACAAAGCCTATTGAAAAGTAGAGATTAAGAACTTTATTTTCCCTCACTTATATTCAATTCTGAACAAAGACCGTAGAAGCAGCAGCATGGAACTGCTTCCATAATTGTTAGATTTTTGTTACAGTAAAAACATAAACAGTATATATACTTTCAGCATCAAATAAAGACATTTGTTACTTATTTGGGAATCAGAAAATGCCTCCATATACCATAAACATGGCCAGGACAAACTGGCTTAAGTTCTATAGTTTACAGACAGCAAAAGCAAAAAGGTAATGCAGCTCGTGATCCGGGATATTCATCATGTCAGGCTAACATTGCCTCACACAACCATCTGCAAATGTCTTTCTAGTGAGGTGCCTCTGTTGAAGTACAGCTCTTTTTTCTCTTTGCACTAAAAAATAAACCCCGTTGTCCTTCCTGGGAAGCTTCTTTCTCATTGTCTGCTGTTCAAAGGAGCCATTTTAGGATAAGCAAACACAAGACACAGGGCTGGAAAAGATGCTCAGACATCTCCTGCTAAAGACACTCCCCTTGGTTTCTGCATGAGAAGCAATATAAAGATTTCCTGCAGGTAAAGTTACAAAGACTGCTTCTTTGAAACATGTCTTCAAAAGCCAAAGCCTGCTGCAAAACCTAAATGCTACTCTTGGACGGGGACAGAAGTTTCCCTCCTTCCAGTATGCTCAGGCTCAGAGATGCCAGGCCTTCTCTCCTTTCTCTCACACAGATTGCCAGCCCCTGTATTGTAGCACTTCAAAGTTGCACTTGATACTTCCAGACATTGTGGCAAAAGAAATTTCCGCCAACTTCCTCCTCAGTATTGAACTCGATAGAGAGTAAAAAACTTCTCCAAAGCCAAAATACGGACACGTTATGCCTCAGGTACACGTGCAATCAATTTCCTGGCAAATTCTATTTAAAAAAAAAAAATCCTCCCAAAGATGAGGAAAATAAAGTGGAAAAAACCCCCAACAACTCAGCATTTCATAATGTAACACACAATGAGAAGCTGCTGTGCTGTCACAACAAAGAGATGACACTGCATGTACTCGTGCACACGGGAGAGCTGGCAGTGGGTGGATGCTTTATTTAGGCAAGAGTTACCCATCTGTAACCGCGGCAGGGAGTTGGCAGATGGAGCTCCGGAGTTCCCTGCTGGAATTCGGCCAGGACACTGCTGTTACCAGCTCCTCTCCTCGGAAAAACAGACGGAGAACTCGCATATCCATATGGTAAAGATATTAAAGAGCACTGAGCAACCAGAAATTGATTTCCTCGGCTTTGTTCTTTGCAGGCCTATTTGTACCTGAAGGGGGTACGTGTAAAACTCCCATCTTTCTAAGACAACAGAGATTTATGTACTGATTCTGTACAAGTATTAAGAATGTAAGGAAAAAATGAAGTTTCAATTCCAGTTTTTAGATTGAAATAACCTAAAAGTCTTTTCACGACCTTATGGCAAGTCTCATTTCTACCTTCAGACTTAGAAGCTAACTTAAAATAAACAAAGACCAAAAGATGAAGGTGCAATTTTGACAACATTTATTTTCTAATTATTATCCACTATATAAATACAGAAAAGGAATAGGTAGTACATACAACAGGAAATATTTCATGAAAGGAAATCACTTTCAAGTTCTCTTTAGGCTTTTCTTCTGTAGGGTTATGCTCATGTGCATCCCTAAGCAGGGAGCACAAACAGCAGGCATGGATTCCTTCTGTTATCCTGCCTTTTTCATGGGCATGTTACTCAAGTGAAGGAATATTAGCCTGGTTTCCAGGCAGGGAGCAAAAGTCCAGTCGTAGCCAAAGCATAACACACGCTGCTGCCACCTCTACTGCTCAGACACATCCTTTGCTTCACACAGAAATTATTTGGAAAAGATGAGAGAGTTTGCAGTAGGAGCAGGGAACTTATTTTTCAGTCGCTGGAGACTAAACACAGACCTTTTTGGAAAGCAGCTTTGAGACTGGATGAAAGTAAGAGCTGTAATCGTAAAGCCAAGCTATTCTTTCACTTCACATGGAAAACTTGTACAGAATAAATGGTTATTTCATGAGCTACTCAGACTGGAGCAAAAGGCATGTCATGAGTGGGTGTTAGCCTGGAGAAACATACACTTTCTCCTTTAGCCACCAAGCAGAGGTTATGCAGCAAGTTAGGTTCCTCTAGAAATATATGTTTTCCTGTTCATATAATCTGAAATCCTCTTTCTCTGTTAAACCCTCTGACTTGCTCTGTTAAACTATCCTGTCCTTTTCTGCCTGGAATATTCACCAGTCATCTCTTCAGCTGGCACAGTTCACACAACAGCATTTTAAGGCAATGTAAACCAACAGTTCACTTTTCTTTAAAGGCTTTGAGGGAAAATGCAGTGGACATCAATTCGGACAACATGTAGCTAAGAATAATATTATCAGCTACTTGCAAGCAAGACACATCTTTTGCTTACATTAAAAATGCAGTCGAGAAACTAAAGCTTTAAAGAAAGCATCTAGCCCTTTCAGTTTTGTTACAAGAGGTGACATCCCTTGGGCACAGATGGAAGTCTGCAGCTAGAGCTGGCCACAAACTGCTTGCAAATGCTGTTTTGCACATCTCTGTGGCACAGTCTTTCCTGTGTTCTAAAAGTTCAGTAAAATCCTCTTAGCTGATGAACTATATCACTATGAGACCTATCACTTTTTTCCCAGTAGAAAGGAAATAAAGCAAACTATTTTGCATCTACAAAACGGAAAATTGTCACAAACTGGCAATTTTTTCCAGGTCACATCTCTTTTTCCAAAGCAACTGACCTGTAATGCCACTTTTGTGTATGCAGTTATGTATAAACAGCAAGGCATTTTCAACTTACATAAAAGCTTTCTTTACAGAAAAGATTTCTTGGACCAGTGTTTGTTAACAGCCTGAATACAAATATTTTCTGGACTGAAATCCAGTTCATATGAATGAAAAGTGTACCTAAAGCATGAAGCACACAAATTCTATCCATGTATGTAAATATGCTATATACTTCTATAATATTTAGTAAAAACCACAAACATCCAGGGCATTTAATCTGAAGTATGCTACTTAGATCTGTAATTTATCCTAGGAATATCAGCATCTCTGATTTTATCATTTCTTAACCTGATGTCCCACCTAGCTTGTCTACTGCTAAATTATATCCCTGTATGTAACTTGTCAACTGCTCCCTGTCCACAGTTACCAAAGGGTTAAGTCTCATGGAGTAGAAAACATTTTCCAAATCAGAAAGCCTTTATAGTGTGCTGTCCATGTTGCAGGGGTTCTTCAAATTGCTTCCAGACAGATCTATTTTTATAATGCCATCACAGAAGCAAATCCTGTCCTGCCCATTCACGATTTCAGTGTCAGATGAGAAGTGCATGTGCCATAAATCAATCCCTGCCCAAACTGCTGAGCAAAAACTCAGATGCAAGTTTAGATACAGCATTAAGGAGGTTGGGACAGGAATAATGAAAGCCCCTCTCCAGTCCTCACCTTGAAGCTCCGCTCTTGCTGCCCGTGGGAACTGAACATCTTAATTTCTGGAGGTTTTTGGTTTTCATTTCTTTACCAGTGAGCTAATCAGAACATGAGGAGCCACACAGCAGTGGCACAAACTGAACAAAGCCAGCAAGGACCAACTTACTACAGATGCTCATAAGCAAAAATGGAGAGCAGCAAGAAAGGACCGGGCAGGCACTACAAATGTTTTTGTTGTTCTTGCTACAGTTTTTGAGATTTGAGTTGTTGGTTTGGCTTTTGTCTGCTTGTTTGTGGGTTGGTGTTTGGTTGTTTTTTTTTTGGGGGGGGGGGGTGTTTATTTTTTTCTTTATTAGAACGAGAACTATGATAGCAGCATTTCAGGTGGTTTGGGGGAGGTATTTTGTTGTTGGAGGTTTTTTTGGCTGTACCTCTCCTTACAAGTTCGTTCATACTTTTCCATCAGTGTAATTCTCAAAACAGTTTTAGATCCTTCACCACTTTTTATTACTTCTTTTCACATCGAGTGCTTTTAGAAGCCACAAATGAAGCCACATTCCAAATGCTCCAGTCATTGCATAAGCTTGAGGGGAGCCATGCAGCCCTTTCCCAATACTCAGAGGTACTCTGGGAAGTTTTCAGAGCGTAGGAGTTCACTGTTTAATTACAGTTGAATTTGAATGGGGATACCTCACTTCACATGTGGAAATCTTTGTCATAAAACCCAGTGGAATTCAGAAGTGCTTTAGAAAGAAGTAACCTATTTAAAAAAAACAAAAAACAACAACAACAACAAAAAAAACCACACCCCAAAACAAAACACACAACAAAAGAAACCCCATAATTTTTAAAAATAAAATTTCCCGAAACCAAAAAAACATATTTTATAGGACTTTTTGGTAAAACACTGTGTTAGAGAAGGCAGATGCTTATAGCCTAACAAACATGAAAGAAAGGCTAAGTGGAGAACTTTTTTTTCTTTTAAAGAGATAAAGAAATTGCTCTTCTTCATTCCCATTTATTGCCAGGCCTTAAACTCACATTTCTTCCTTTTCACAAGCCTCTTCCCCTTTTTCTTCTGCTACATAAACTTAATAGAGAGTCCAAACTACCTGATGAGAATCACAGCTAAGAAAAAAACCCCCAACATCTACGCAGCATGGAAAAACATCAGTCCCACAGTGACTTCCTGCAATGCTTTAAGGGCCTGTTAGAATTCCCATGGTGGCGAGAGAGGGAACGAAAGAACATGAATTCAAACTTTATGAGCATAAAAGTCAGAATTTTCTGCTCCACTTTATAGCAATACAGAACAAAATCCTACAGTTCTAACCCTGCACATTTTCTAGCAGCAGAAGTTGTAAGCACTCACGTTACTAGGAGTGATGTTATAAACAAGGCTCTTTCATTCTGACCAATTTTGAATTATGGTTTTTTTTTTGTGGAAGCCATAAGGACCATATACCAAAACTAGGACTTGCTAAAGCAGCTGGGCTCAAGCGTGGTTGCCACCATTCTTAAATCATTCAAGAGAACATCTCTGTCACAAAGCCAGGAAGCTAGAATTCAAGATGTTAAGAAAACAGACTTCAAAGGCTAACACACACAATTTGTGCAAGCTTTTACTGCTTTCAGAATTAATAAAACCCTACCATTCTTAGATGCTGCTCATATAAAATGTCCAACTGTATCTTTATAACTTACAATACTCTAAAAAAACCAGGTTTGTCATTTTGTTTTGGAATAATCCACCTGTAAAATTACTTATGCTGGGTAAATGCAGTTCAGCCACACCACACAGGCCTGCATGTAGAAGCTCAAAGAGGTGGTTTAGATCACCCTTTCAAAAACTGGTCAGTGCTGGCACATCCAAAGAAAAAAAACTTGTACTAGTTATTGATTTTGTAGTTTTTACCCCTGATTCTGTAGTGTTCTTTTTAAACACTGACTGATGGACCAGCCCCAAAGGCACAGTGAATTTACCTGTGGGCCTCATGTGTCATCCCTGATTCACAGGCTTCAGGAGCTGGCCTGCAAGAGCCTGTTTTGAAAACCACCAATGGAAAAACAACTAAAAACGAACCCCCTCAAAGATTTATCAAGCCCTTAGAGATGCAAAGAGAAAGCCTGTCTAATCAAGTCCTTGTTGGACACGTCCATGCTGTCAAACCACTGTGTTAAACAGCAATAACTGACATCTCCAAGGAGTTTTTAATGCAAGGTAAGGAAGCAAACTTATATTTTCTCTCTATGGCTAATATCTGTTGTGCTGTATAATCCCACAGTACCAGAGCAGCTGGATTAGTATCTCTGGGTCAGAGCTGACTACCGTGGGGAAGACGGGGGGGAAATATTTGGAGATATCTTTGGAATTAAATAAGTCACAATGGAATTTTTTTGTTACCACAAGAAAGCTTATTCTTTTATGACTCCATAACCTTGAAAATTAAAGTCTCAATGCTATTATGATCACTACCTTTTCACAAACAGCCAATTACATCCACTCACACAGAGGAGGAGGAAAGCCGATTCCACAATTCAAGTTCTCATTCTTTCTTTTTCCTTTCTTACATTTAAATCCTTAAAGTTTTAGTCCTCCTTGATTAGAAAGATAAGTTACTGATAAAAAACATCCAAAACCATAGCTGACATTTCCCTTGGACTTTCACTGCTGCTCTACAAAGATAAGCTTAAAAGTTCAGCAAACAGGAGATCTCAAGAGCTGCCCATTTCTAACCTTTTGTTAGTTCAAAACAAAGATACATGAAACCAGAACTAAAATGTTCAATTATAACATCTTGACTTGTTGATGGCAACACCACCAACATTCCTCTAGATTTCTGGTATCCTCTTGAGGATTTGGTAATTTTTTACCACGTGGTCCAGTACTAATGTATAATTAGAAATCCCACAAAAACTATAGAATCTTGCAAAAAAGCTCTTAATGGTCATTTCAAATAAGATAAAATGAAAGGTTTTAGCGATTTCTGTTACCACTCCAGTTAATATCTATCAATCTATTTCTTCTTTCTAGAAAATCTATGCAGATATGGTTTGAAAGGGCAGACTCCAATTCTGTTCCAAATAAACTCTGTGAAGGTCACAAAACTTTGGTTAACGTTCAGGTGTTGGATTTTGATTTCTTTGGGGGTCTTGGGTTTTTGTTGTTGTTGTTGATTTTAAGGCAAACAAAGGACTTCAGCAACAAAGCTAGTTTAATTCCTTCTCAGTAACACCAGAGATCAACGCCTCTACTTGGCAGTCACTTCATTTTGTTCTTTTCTTTTACACTTTGTAAATTTGGAAATCCAGGTCACAGACAGCACGTTCAAGGATTAACCCCTCAAGCTTTTTGTGAAGGCTACAATTCACCTACCGTGAACCTCCAGCTCCTGCAGAAAGTTCCTCCTTCCAGCTGCTTGGGGAAGAGCTCCAGTAGAGCCTGGCCCACCTTTTCAACTCTACTTACTCCCACCTGGTTTGTGAAATAACCTCTTAACAACCTGGATGATTCATAGGGGCCATTAAGATTTGTTTTTGTTAACAAGTGAACATCCATTTCTTGGCTACTGCACAAAACAATCACAGAAATGTAAAGACACCTTTGCAATCAACATTGTGCTATAATGGGTTGCTGTATCTTTGTAAAGCTTTCTTTTCTTAGCATTGTTAGTTATTTTTAAGAAGACACAACATTCAAGCATAAGTTTGCTAAGAAATTACCCTGTTAGGAAAAAAACCTCTCAAGTAATCTCTAGTGTTTAAAAAAAGGACAAATTTTAAAAGGGGGGATTTAGCACAGAAAGCCTCGTTTGATAGTGGAACACATGAAATTCAGTGGTGACTGTGATAATGAAATGCAGCTTTTTAGTTGTAATATAATGTTCAGATCTTTATTTTTAAGCACCTTTGAGAGCTGTTCTTGTTTAATAGAGCTCCAGATCAGTGACTCTTCTCTTTCATCCACCATCTGGAAGTGAAAGGCAGATGAATGGAGTAGGTGCCATAAATACAGAAAGGCATCAGTGCCCTTGGATTCAGCTCAGTGAAGTTATAGAGCAATAATTTGTTAAATGTGTTAAAGTATTTAACTGGAAAAAGAAAAAAAAACCAGCCAATTACTTTTAACCATGTGAGGTGGGTAACCCTTTACAGAAATTCAGTTCTAGCCATTCCAAAAGGTGGTAATGTCAAGCATAAGTAACTCAGCCTTTATAAAAGCATTTCTTTTGCACAATCTGGTGAGGTCTTAAATATTTTAAGAACAAAATAAGAATCACACAATATTTCTGCTACTTACTGCATACAGTTTCTCCTTCAGAATAAAAACACCCTCAGATCTGGTCTTTTGTCGAAACAGTTCTTTCTTGCCAGGTTGATCAAATCTGCTTATAAAAATATTCCTACCAAAGTATGGAAGTTAGGATAAATTACAAAAATTAGAAAAAATACAAATAAAATTATAAATTTTCATAACTTGTGAAATACAGAAGTAGTCAGTTTTACTTTTTACAAGGAATCATGTTCTTGTTAGAGTAACTTACAAGGTGGTGTAAGTTGAGATTCATTTTGCAGAACCTCTGAAGAGAAACCTGATACCAGGTGGGCTGGGCAAAGCTGACTTCTAAAAGCATGTTACTGAAATCCATTACCTCCCCAAACTGCAGGGAGCCAATCCTGAAAGCCACGGCTTCCTAGTGGCAGAAATCTGGCAGGGATGGACTCACAGGCCCCAAGGAAAGAACATTCCCTGTGGGGAGAAAACTCTTCGTTCCAGTTCTCAGTGCCACAGCTTTGGTTACTCTCATTAACTGCGCTGCTGTAATGCACAAAACGAAACATTATTTTATGTGACTGGTCTTCAATTAAGGGTTACTATTGGTAAGACTGTATGAAAACTAACTCTCAATCATACATCTACTGTGTTCCTGGTAGTTTTCTGTACCTTAAATCTGATGTCCTGGCTGCAAACAAACCACTGTCTTCCCACGGTGTAACACAGAGATTTTGTCATCGCTTAGTTCCACATGTCAGCATGGCCAGATTTCCTTTCCAAAATGAAATCTGTGCAAACTGGTAAATTAAATCAGGCTGAGCATGGCAGCAAGTGTGGAGTGCCAGACAAAGGTCACACTGCACAGAGCCAAGGGACAGCCGGGAGATGCCCGCTCGGTTTGCTCCTGCTCAGAGCCCGACTTTGTCCAACAGAGACCATAGCAGGGAAAAGGAAATCTGCCACACAAAGAGCCCAGCAAGAGGCACAGATTTAGTCAGCTAACTTAATTTTATGCTAAACAGAGTTCCTTCATGTTCTTAGAGCCGAAGTGCAGAAAAAAACCCCCACTGTTCTGCAACTGAAGTGAGTGGAAAAATGTTAGGAAAGCCAGGATTGGACAAGACTAGTGAGTCACTCCAGAGCTATCCAAAGGGATACAGAGGTCGTCCACTCGCTAGAACATGGGCTGAAACAGTCACTGATTTATATTCCAAGAATCCCAATAAGAGGCACTCTCAGGGGAGCACAAGACAAGAGACTTTGCCATGATTGCAACTAGAGAGACGAGTACAGAAACCCCAGCAAGCAGGAGTGGCTGCAGTACTGCAGGAGCTCTGAGAAATCAAGACTCTACGATGGCATCACTGCCAGTGGGAGCAATGAATGTGTTTATCAACCAACTTACTCACACGCATTCTTATCAAAGAAAAGATCAAGGTTTAGCATTTGGGGCTCAAATTTTATGACTGAGTGTTTTGAAGACAGCTTTGGACATCCCTCTCTGAATTACAGGATAGTGGTTATTCTTTGCCAGGAAGGAGCAGAGGTAGGGTTACATTTAGAGCTGCACACAAAATTTACCTTCCCTCCCCTCATTCCACAAAAGTGGTGAACTCCAATTACTGTTTCCAGGTTAGTGAAAAAGAGAGACATGAAAAATAAAGAAGACAAAATTTGATGATATAATAAACCAGCCTTTCTGCTTTGTGTTATGGATCAGCTTTGACTAGGTTAAATGCAGGAATTTACAATTCTATTTTCTATAATATTGATTTTTAATCAAATTTTTAAATCTACCTCTAAGGCTCTACATTATGTAACTTAATTACAAAATATATTGAATGCAATTAAACTAAACCACAAAACCTTAGCTCCTTAGTGTGCCTGCCAGAGGAATGTTTTCTTTACCAGTATCCCTAGGAGTTACCAGGTTCAAACTGTTTCTGAGTAAGTCCTGCAGAATCCCTCGTCTTTAGGCCCTTGCAAGATGAATTTGTGTGCATCCCAGACACTTTAATAATAGAGGAATATAGCTCTGGCAGTTTTACTATTTATATATGTAGTACATGGAACTGCACACTAAAGAAACTCTGACATAAACTGGGTGGAACAAGTAGAAATTACCCTATGTGACATTATAAAACACAGGCCCCATGTAAAATTAAATGTATAAAAAGTACAGTTTTATATGAGGAATTGAGAAAGGCAGTGGAAATAAAAAAACCTCAAACATTTTTGGTTTCTGAGCAATCTAAGGCTGAAGACAAAACCCTACAATGTCTGATCTGTACAGAAGTACAGATCAAAAGTGATTATTCTGCAGAAGTCACCTCCTGTCAGCTGATTTTGTCACGCTCCTCTCTGCCCCAAATTCATCATGGACATTATTTTCATGCTTAAAACTCAATTTTGTGCAATATATGGGTTATTTACCTGTTTTAGCATCCTGAATTAGAATGAATAAGAACCATTATTCACTTTCATTTCCTTGATTGAAACCTTCTGCTCTCAGTAGCATTTTTCTGGTGTTGCTAAAGGGAGGGCTAGGCCACAGCAGCCATGCTAAAGGTCACCCAGTTTTGCTTGAGAAGCTTCTTGGTGCCTGCATTGCTTCACATGCTGCTCCCTCTGCTTGCTTCAGATGCCTGTCTTATCACTGATCACTGCTGGATGAAGGTTCTTATTCCGATACAAGAAAAATAAAATTAAATCAACGTTATCACCAGGGTCTCTAACCAATCAGGACTAAAATCTCCTGTCTAACCATGAAGGCAAAGGTGGTTGTTTTGCAGCCACGACCATCTTTCCTTTGTGTGATAACACATCACCACCCAGTAATATTTTTCATGGTGTATGTGTTTTAAATGGGGAAAGTAATCACAAAACTGTATAAAATCCCTGTGCCAGATGTTGATGTAGTTAAAGAGGAATCCCAGAGATATTAGACTTGAAGCCACAGTTCATCTAGGAAGCCAACCTGGAAAACATGACTAGTGCTGTGGGTAATGCTGGAGTTCAAACATCTGTGTTTTCTTCCAGAGAAGAAAAAAACCCACACCCTGGAATATTTTAGAGCTACATATATCAATGCATGCTCTGAAAACGCTGTGAGCTTTTACATGATATTTTCTGTCTGCCTTTTAAAGTCTGCCTCACTTTGAGTGTAGACATGACCCTTCATTTTCGTCTAGAAAAGATGACTAATGGGATTTTAGTTAGAAATGTACAGTTTTGAAAATATTAGCCTGTGTTTTGCACCAACTGTCCACACCAGGATGGGAAATATTAATCATTGTAGCAGTCTGCCACACAGAGATTAATTTAGCAGATGTAAGATTTAAGTAAAACTCCGAGCTCATGATGAAACATTTGGAGTAAACCCAGTAAAAGGAAAATGAAGCACAGAACTTATTAAAGGAGGCAATGTGAGAAAGAAGTGTCCTAAACATCCTTCTTATTCTTGCCTTCTTGGGAGGACACCATGCTGGGCAACCTTAGGGAAGCAGAAGAATTTTCTGCTCCCTGAGGAAAAAATGGGGAAGGGGAGAATCATCAGCCCTTACCTTTGGAAAACTCAGTCATTACTTGCACACAAGAAGAAAGAGTGCAGCTCAATGCCTAAAAAAAGGGACATTCTTCTGTCTGACTTCCACTGGTGATTAGATTTATGATCTGAGACACAAGTAGTTCACTTGCATGAAAGTCAAAAAGATATCCATTTCTAATCTGATGCAAAAACCCACAGCAACAGCTAGAAAGTTCCTAAACTTCAATAGAATTTGGATCAGTGTCACTGAACTAGAGAAAGATAAAATAAATTGTGCACTCTACGTTTTTTCCTGGATAAAACACATAAAACTCACACAAATGAGAGCTCTTCAGTTTTTTCTGTAAATCAGGACAAAAATCCTTAAACAAACAAACAAACAAAAAAAAAAAAAAAAAAAAAAAAAAAAAAAAAAAAAAAAAAAAAAAAAAAAAAAAAAAAAAAAAAAAAAAACAAACAAAAAAAAAAAGAACCCCTTTCAGTGATCAAAGTATTACCTCATCTCTCAAAGTAGCATTAAAATACCACTTCCATAATGTCAGTTGGTCTTGCTACCACCAAGCAGGAAAATCTGAGTAGATGGAGTATTTAATTTTCAGTCTTACTACACAGCTAGAAATACACTAACAGGTTGTAATTCTTCAAGAATAATATGCTATAATATATGCTGTGGCTACTTTTTGGCTTCTCCACATTTCTCCATTTTTTAACCAACTTATTACAGCTTTAACATATTTTCGATCACTGCTGTCAGAATATACTTAAACAATTGATGACCTAATTTTATTTTATGGAAGGCCTTAGAAGTACCAGGCAAAGATTATGTCGTAACAGCATTATGGGGAGGAGACAGTAAGAGAGAGTGTAGGTGACAGGTGGGACGAAAATCACAGACAGAACTACAAAATAATAAGCAGATAAGATGATTAAGCAATATAAAGTCAGAATTTATCTCCTGACTAGATATTGTTCAGTATTTGAAGGTGCCTCAGGGTTGACAAGAGTTATAAAGATGGCCAGCAGGTAGAGTTTTGGCTTTGGGGCAGGGGTGGAGGGTTTTTTGATATTTTTAATTTCCACTATCGTGTTTTTTCAGGGTAATATGAGAAAAGAGTCAGAGATAACAGGGAAACACATTTCTCGCTAATATCACTTTCTTATTTCTATTATCAATCTGAGAATAACAGGAAGTTTCCTGTTTGCTTCTATGTTCCCTTAAAATTTAATCCATTTGGACTCTGCGGTCTAGATATGTTTTCATACTTTCATATTTTCTCTTCTTTTCTCCCAGTAATTTATTCTAATACAAACATTAGTTCAGCATTCTTTTCAATTACAGCAGCGTTCCAATTCTCACACTGTTGGTATTCTCTCTTACCAGAGATATTTTTGTTTTAGTACTACTAAGCTAAAATTACAGTTTTGCTTTTCTTCACCTTCTTCCTGCTCTGAGGACCAAATGCAAATTTAGTTTATGGATACACTTTCACAGCAGGGATTAATGAACACAACAGCAGTTTAAGGGAAGGCAGATAATGTGGGGGAGAGGGCAAGGGAGAAAAAATACTGACAGTATATTAAATAGTATTTTAAATATCTGCTTCACACCCTGCCCTAAACTACAGCCCTTTCACCTACCAAATAGATGCCACCTAGGAGGAATGATGACTGAAGGCGTGTGCTGGGATTTTCTCATCTTTATACCAATAACACTTTAAGGATAAGGGCAAAACACTAAATAATGTTTCAAAGTTTTACCCATGAAGTTGTCAGATGCTTGAAGATGATCACAGGTAATCCTTTTAAGTTTTGGGAGCAACCACAGCCCCTCCCAAGTGGTTTCTGTTTTGTTCAATTACTGTTGTGATTGGGCTGTGGAATACACAACTACAAAAGGATCCTCCCTGCTGCAAAAGACCCCTGAGCATAAAATTAAAGCAACTAAAAGTAATTGTCCCTGCCATGGAGACAGTTCTGGATAGCATGGTTAGCATCTTCTAAGTTTCTGTATACACATAATACTCTTACCAAGATTTCAGAAATTTAGGGAACAGTTTATATCCAGACCTGCCTACAATAAATCTCAGAAGTAAGGCTTGGATCTAGAAAGCATCGCTCACTGCTGCAAGTGGGAGCTGGGTTAAGGAATGCATCTTTTTATTTTGACAAAACTAGAAACAAAGAAGAGGTTTTCCAAGCATTTAGCTTTCTGTCCCTTGACAAGCCCTGATATTTTCAGATTTTAGACTGTTTGGAATTATATTCTCTCTGATGTGTTGTCAGTGCTGAAAGCCTTCCCCACTAGAAGCAGAATCAGACTAAGGACTTCCAAAGTCCAAATCTTTCCCAGAATTCAAAACTAATGAATGGAATAAAGAAAGCCTTTTTTAAAAGTGTATATAGATATAAAAATAGATCTAAAGCGATTCATTCCATTCAGAAGGAAGATCTTAGGTTTATAATACACAGTCCTATAAAAAACATCAGTTGTTTCATAAGGAAAAAAAAAAAAGGCAGTGTTAGGGAAAATCATAAAACAAACCATTTTTCTGCAAAGTGATAGAATCTGAACAGCATTATTGGAGGTGTAATACCCAATTAGAGACATTTGTCTCTAGACAAAACAAGATATGAAAGGAAGGACCATGACAAAAATCCGAAAAATAAAAGAGAACGATACTGAACTATAGGGAGATGGGAAATAGTTGTCTGTCTTTAATATAGAAGGCATAAGAGGGGCAAAAGAGATATCTTTACTCCCAAAAGATTGTCACACTGTGGAAGTCATTGCCTCAGAGTGCGTGCCAGAGGTCAAAACTTACATGATTTCAAAATGTAATTTTATGAGCTGTAGTGGGAAGTATCCATTTTATAGCAGCAATAGTAGAAAAATTCATCAATTTATTCATCTATTAAACAATGAGATATTGCCTTCAATCACATTAAATTTTGAATATTTAAATTATATATATGATCCAAGGTACTGCCGCTGCATTCTCCTCAATGATCAGAGATGAACAGGAACCTCTGGAAGGCAATTCAAGTCACAGATAGGTTTTACTTAGGTTAAAACTAAAATTACTCCAGAACACCTTGTGTACTCCCCTCAAAACTGAGGGTCTCAGTCAGGAAATAGCATCCCTGACCCTAACCTGTGACTCTCCTGCTGCTTGGGAAGGCCATCCCTTTAGCAGCAGCGCTGGCCAAACGTGCTGGCACCAGGTTTCACATTGCTGTGGCCACCAAAAGCAAAGGCAGCCAGCACTGTCTTCCATTACACAGAGGAACATTTCCCTGGCAAGGTTATGCCAAAAGCTCCTTCAGCCCACAGATCACAACAAGCCAAGAATTCTCTACTGTCCTCCCAGAGGTGGAACACAGAATTTGACTCAGAAATCAGTCTCAGTCAGTCACCTCAAAGCATGTCCCTTCCTGCTTCACCTAAACTCCTTTTTCCCACACACAGGCAATTGATACAATTTATCAAAGCACTTTTAAAGCAGGTATTTTATTTTTAAAAACCTTTTAATCAGAAAGGTTTTTGCAACTATAATTCCATTGCAGGCTATGTCTCTCAAGTAGATTATCACCATCTGAGGCAGCTGCTCAGCCTGTGGTGCAGAGGGGGACACAGAGATGTGCCCTGCCAGGGTTGTCAGTGCAGACCAACACTGACATCTGGTGCCAGCAGAGCTATTTTACACCGGGACAAACGTCCCACTTCACAACCTGCTCAAGAGCTGCTAAATCAGCACCTCCTATCCAGCATCAAACCACACCAAGAATCTGACTACAGGGAAAAGAAAGGAAACAGTAAAAATGCCAAGGATATACTTGCAGCCGGGAGAAGAAAGTGGAAGTACATTCATGGTTTTCATGGTATTTTTTTCTGCAGTGCATTTTTTCCAAAATGGTGCTATTGGCTGTCTTATCTCAAAATAATTTTACCTGCTACTAAAACAGGGAGTTCCCCATTTTTGTGAGAACAGTATTAGCATTATCTTTGCCGGGATGAGCAGAGCTTGCACGCCAGAGAAAGCACAAGAGCTGCTTGCATTCTGAGTGCAAGGGCTTAGATGGTGGCTGGCATGACCTTACCTTGCTTAATCTACCACAACGGCTCCATGGCCCGTTTTGTGGGCTGGGGAACCGTTCTGTGCCAGGACTTTCTGGCTACTTTCCCAGAGCAAACTGTCCCTGGGCAATGGGACATTCAGCCCAGTCTGTATCACTAAGTCATAGCTGGGGTTTGGGGGGCAATCTTCATATCCATGGGTAATGCCCATTGTCTTGCAGGCTGCAGCCTGGCACTCCCAAGGGTATCAAAGAGAAGCTGACACACCAGAGAGAATGATCCCCATGGAAATCCAACAACTTTTTCTAAGGCTACAATTACAGCAGAGTACACTGAGTGCCTTAACTACTAAGGAACTAAACTTTTACACTGTGTTTGGTGCTACTCCCAGCTGCTTGCTTGAGTCTGTCCGTGCAAGATGCACAGACCTGCCCCAGTTACAAGCCAGCCTCACTATTCTCTCATGCAAGGAGCCAACAGAGAAGTATTTCCAATGTGTAGCTGTTCTGTGCAGCAAAACGCTTTGCAGCATGTTCTCATTCCCATAAAGCTCTCTGCAGCCAGAAAAGTGTTGTAATAATGTTATTTGCAAGAACAGACTTGGAAAAAAATGGCTTTTTATTATTGTATCATTGTGCCAGTGCAGACAGTATCCTGACTTACCAGATGTTTCTTGTTTCTTTCTTTTTTTTTTTTTTTTTCAAACTGCACTACGGTATTCCAGAATTGAAGGTTTCAAACAAAGAGGTTTCTGTTACCTTAAGAAATCCAGTTTAACACTGCCTCAAAAATCTGTGATTATATGAGGAAAGCTTGATTTGGATAAACACACCAAGCCTCCATCCAGGGCAAACAGTTTGGATAACTCTTGTAACCCCACCTCCTGGAAAAACATGGAAACAGTAATAAGCTCTGCAAGTTCCATGAATGGAAAAGCATTCATTTTGTGAAGGTTTGAGGTTTCGGGAGGGAGAGTTGTGCCCGTGTTTTTTGTTGGGTTTTCTTTTTTTTTTTCTTTGTTTTTTCTCTTTTATTTTATAATTGAGACAGTGAAAAACACTGAAATTCCAGAACCATGTAAGGGAGTAAGTTTTGTAGGGGAAAACGCGGAAAACCATTGAGGATTTTGAATGCATGTGCAGGGAAGGGGGTGCAACAGCATGACAACTAATAAAATGAAGTACCATTTTCCTGGTCAGTGCAAAGTGTTACAGCTTATTTTTAACTTCACCTTAACTAAGAAGGCAAGACCTTTTTAAAGTACTTTTTTTAAGTACAACTACTGCAGCACATGCATGACTGAGGTTTTTGATTTTCCTGCTTGCAAGAGATGCCAGGACAGTTTAGTTCTCTAATCCCTAACAAGAAGCAGCTTCTGTTATAAGGAAATATGAGCAAATATAGAAGGCACACAATTTATAGCTCCTTATTTTACTGCCTGCTTTTGCAATTCAGTGTGTGGCCACTACAAGAATGGCACTTGAATTATGGATGGTCTCTAAACCCTACATTAGGAGTGTGCATTACTTTTGAAAAAATAAATCAAAGAATGTGGGAAGCAAAGTTAAACTCTCTTTCTCTGCATAAGAGATAGGACAGAGGGAATTCACTGAGGAAGGGGAATTTAATTCAAGCACAGCAGCAGACAGTTGGGCAAGCAGCTATGGCAAATGAAGAAGTCCCCACAGCTACTGTCAAAGCTCACCATGCTGTTCATAATTTAAAATAATGTTACTCTGCAGTGAAGACTCTGTCCTATTTGGTTTATTTTCTGTCCCACTTCTGGATTTTCATCATCAAACTAACTTCTTATTAAACCAGGATGGATTATCTGTTTTATTTACTGACCCCCACTGCAAACAGGCAGACAGCTTGTCAGGGTGGCTGCTTTACTGGTTGGCTAACTGGAAAATTGTTAAAAGTTGCATGCCCAGTGCCAGAAAAACTCATCTTCCTGCAATATGCCTTTTACTGACTGCTAATTGACTTCTGTATCTTTACATCTGCTACTAAGCATGACCAAAGACAAAACAAAATGGGCAATCAGGTTCCCTGTGGTACAACGTACAGCCATGGTGAAACAAAGCCTCCCTAGGGTTTCAAAACTCGACATTATTGCATAACGTGTCGAACTACAAATTCACATTTGGTTTTTATATTCTTGCAGTGTCACATACATTTTTTTCCTCTGCCAGTACACACGGAAATTCAGGATCTTGTAGTTGGGTGCAGTCTCTCCGAAGTAAATAGTACCATGTCTGACTATAACACTTCACCAGAGTCATTCCTGTCTTCTTTAAGTTCTCACTTAAGTTCTCTTCTTCTCCTTTTCCCACCCTTTCCATAGTTGGGACAGTGGGGATTCCCGGTATGCCCTCATAAACCCAGATATCTGGAAAACAGCCCTAAGGAATAGGAAGGAGGTTGCTTGCATCATCCCACAGGCATTTCCAAAACATGCTCAGTTTTGGGGCCTGTCAGGTCCTAATACTCAACTGATTAGAGACTTCAAATTAACCAGTTAGAAAAAAAAAAAATGTAATTTCTTCAACAAGAGCGAAGAATTTAATGAAGACTAAATTGATCCCTGTGTGCAACTTCAGCAAACATCTGTGTCTTTGAAGAATTTCCATTCACAGAAGCTGTCCAAGCTTGCTTCTACTCCAACTCTTCTCATCACAGTAACCATAACACACACTCAGCTACCAGAATAAATACTTGTTCCCTTAACTTATATCTCCTTAAATCTGCCACAGTAAAAGAGCCTGCTTTCTTACCAGAAGCAGCTTGAAAAAAATTTTTGCTTCTATCTGACCTTTTCTATCCAGTGCAGCTTGGAACATCAAGGGTTCTTCCCAATGCCAGAGTGAGAGGTTTGCCCTTCCCAATGATCAGTGGCATGAAGACCTCGCCAAGGCAAGGTCTGAGGTTCCACTGTCAACCAGAACCCTTCACAGGCACCAGGAAAGCAAGCCAGGTGTTGCTGATTACTCTGCAGTCTCTACAGTGGAACAGCTGACTCCTGAAAAAGAATTTAATAAACAAGATACACAAGTAGTATTAAAAAAAAAATATAGGAACCATAACAAGCATACTGAGACCACCTTCAGTCTACTGTGCTTATTTTTCAAGCAGTTTTACCAACTTCAGTTAAACCCAGTCTCGGTATAAACAATGACACCCGTTAGTTTTCCCCTGTTTTCGCTGGGATATGATTTTAACCTGAGATCTGACACTTGGGTATCAGCTGTTCCACACATTGAAATGCATGTGAAACCCTTCCACATATTGTGCGTGAAAACACACATATTAACTTCTCAACATTCTGGGTGGGGTTTAGAGCAAGACAGCTCCAGCTGTGCATACAGAAAGTTAGCCAGCTCCCTGACTCCAAGGAGAGCTCAGAGTGTGCTTTTAAACCAACCTTGTGTGTGTTTGCAGAAGCCTCTGGCTGGCATATGACCCTCCCTGGAGTTTGTGCTCTGGGTACCCAGGAGTCTTGGCCAAGTGTGGAGACCTGGAACACCCTACGATACCACAGGGATCATAAAGAACAGCCAAACACTGCCTCTGGAGGCTGACTGGGTGCAGACAAATTGTTCTTGCACTTCCAGAACCTGTATCACCTACCTTGCTCAGCATTTTTTGTAAGTTCTCAAAATTTTTTTTTTTAGAGCTCTGCTGCTCCTTACTCAGCCATCAAATAACAGCAACTCTATTTGGCTGCTTACTCAAAACAAATCCCAAATCTGCAGACACGTGCCTCCAAAACCTTCTCTCAACAGACCCGTGCACTTCCTGATGCACATTTGTTACAAGTGCATGTAAATCCACCAGACTGCCAGGCAAAACCACAAGTGTGCTGCCATTGCAAGTTTCTCACCCTGAAGCCAAAGGCACAGCATGCTCAGCAATGTACACTTTTTAATTTTTTTTCAATAACACCTTTATATTTGCAATAAAAGGTAGGGGAGGAACACTTTTTTTTTTTTTTAATTAGGTTCAAATTTAAAAAAAAAAATCCTTACAGCTTCTTCAAGTAGTTTGGGAAGTGTAATAGTGTGAGGACTTTTTACTTTCCATGAAAAATAGGTGGGCTGATGGTGGCCTTGCACATGTCACCACATCACAAGGGGAAAATCATCTGCTGTGCAGGAGGTGTACTCAGTAGTAAACTGCACAGTGGGGATGAAAGCCTGGAGTGTATCCATGTCTGGAAAGCTTTATTGTATCCATGTGAACATAGTGACAAGCACAGAATACCTAGGGTTGTCCTAGTTTGACTTCCTAGATGGACAGAGAAAGCATCTCTTTCCTTCCCCCTTTACGGCTGCCCTTTCTGAAAACAAACTGATTTCCAACACACTTCAAGAAACAAGACACGTAAGACTGGATTTTCTGCCACTACAATTCGTGCATTCCTCTTGCTTTACTCCCTGACAGTAGACACAGAAGCCTGAAAAAAAGTGCCTGAATTTCATGTGGTATCTGTTGCAGAATATAAAATTTTAGTAAACAATGGATTTTTTCCCTTATTTGAACCACGTGTGTTCCACTCTGTAATCTACCACAGATGGTATTTTTCTTTTTACATAGATGTAGCATCCACTACTTTTAAGGAATTGAGGCAACAATATAATACCGTGAATTCAAGTAAACATCTTTAAAACCAGCTTGAAGGGTAGTTTATAAATTATAGGGAAGCACAAAGCTACCTGGCACTGATGTATACACAGAAGGGCCATTAAAGACAACAGACATTTGACTTCTGCAAGAGAAGGTAAGACAAGTTCAGTTAATGGGTTTTTTTGAGCATATTCCACATTTTTAAGTGTTCAGAGAAACAGTTCCACTTCTATTTCTGCATTAATTACAACGCTGTTGATGATTTTTAAGAGCTTTCAAAGAACTAAAATAAAAATCAAACATATCCCTTAACACCTGGAAAAATACTGCAATTAATGGATGCCTGGGAGAGTGGGTCAGAACAGAATAGCTGAACACAGATAAAAGACATTTTGTTTGGCCACAATATAATTTTTTATTAGATACATATTTAAGATCCTTCATTCAAATCCTGTAAAGAGTTTGAAAGAGTCTTTAGACAAAAATATTCATCAACTGGGTATTATGAGATCTATGTGGTTCCTCTGGTGTAAGATAAATGAATTAAGGGTGTAGAGATATTTCAGAGGTACTACTTAAAAACATATTGTTGTTAAAAATGGTTTTGATTTACAAATACAGAAAGAAAGATTTTTGAGAATTGGATTATATTTCTGTGGCCTTCAGGTATTAGAAAGCAACAAGAAGAGAAAACCCTGCCTTATTACAATAGCACTTACCATTAATGTGTCTTTTGAGGGAATTTTTAAGGTATTGTGTCTTTCTGTAAGGGATCTCAAATCCAACATGCAACACAAGCACATGTACATTTTGATAGGTTTTCATGTCCAGGGACTTTTTGTTTTTGTTTTTTTTTTTTTTATTCTAGAGAATTTCATCTCCTCTTCAAAGTTTCCATTTAATTAGCTGAGTAGAAAAATCAACAATACATATATTAGTTTCATAAAATATTATTCATTGGGTTTGGGTATTGTTAGGAAGTTTTAATTTTCTAAAATCCACTATTAACAACTCAACTGAACCAAGAAGATCCACAGGTGCCTGGTACACTAAGATACAGCTATTACAGCATTCATCTCATATCAGAAATTATGATTTCACACACTTAACTTACAGTTCAGGAAATGCTTCTTCATAAGATTTGTAAGTCTTCAGACTTCTCTTTGGCTGGGCCACAGAGCTAAATCCTATTAATTACTGACTTTCTCGGACTAGACTTCTCAAAAATCTAGTCTGACATAGAACTATGTAATTTCAAAGCTTCACATCTTCTCCAGAGATTATTTCTTAGGGCAATTATTACTTCAGTAATATGGATAATTTATCTGTCTAAAACTATCCACTTATTAGAAATAGGTAGTAATTTCCAATAGCACAAACCAAGGCTTTTGCCAGTAGCTTTTGTCATGGAAAATTCTATCATGACAGGGCTGTGTTGTTTCATTGTCAAAAAGGACAGCAAGCATAACCAGATGGAAAGATTTACTAAAAACTCCCTTCTCTTTCTCAACAAGTATTTGTTGTGGTGGCAGCTCAGCACTCAGTTCCCCAGCAGTTCTGGTAGTAAATCTATTTTGGTGAGGGAATGGTCCAGCAATAAAATGCCAGCACAAGGTATCGGTGCAACTCCGAGCTCAACTGCACATTCATCATAAGCAAGGGCAGACCAGCTATGTTAACACCAAGCATGCAATAAAACTACTCAGTAAATCCTCAGACTCAGAATTAAAGTCGTAACAAGGCAGAGGGAGACAGCGGAGAAGGAGAAGGTGAAGAAAAAGACAAGCACGTCTGCAAAGCACAGGCCACTGCTGGTGTTCTGAAGATGGGCTTTTAGGACAGACATAAGCCCATGAAAATGCTTTCCACTGATCCAGAAAAGAACTTTTATAAATGCTTGAATTCAACAGGTAAATAAAGTTCTTGCTGGGTCACAAAGCAGCAATATATATTGCAATATATACTATTTACTATATACTTGGTCAGTGCAGTTCCAAGGAGTATCAGGGAAGCACAAAGGTTAGTTTCAGGGTATTTTTGTTTGACTGACAAGAGTTTTAGATGGCTCCTGGATTTCTTTTTATGGCCCCAAAGCCAGTTGGACATAATCTCTGGAATATCTACTACTGTTTGTCCAGCTTTATTTTCCCCCAGTAGTTTTATACCCCCTACTAAGGGGGGGAAAACCTCCAACTTTCCATTCCCTGGCAACAAAGCACTTCCAGATTTTGTCTTGCTGTACTTAAATCTATCCAAATGATTTGTGAAGCAACCCCGAAACAAGGAGAGACTGTGCCTCAGCACTAAGTTACTGTTACTTGCAGTAAGGCAAAGCAAGTCTCGTTAGAAAATAAATCCTCCACAGAGCCAAGAGACTGGATAATAGAACAGAAAGAAAAATTACTCTATAACAGCCCATTAAAGAGGTTCAAAACCTTGTTTCATTTTAGTGTCTTGGAAAGCTGCTGGTATGTATCCAACCAAGCTTTGCTTGTATGTATATGAAGTTGAAAAAGGTTAAACCTACAATGTATGGAACACTTACAATTATGAAAGCTTGGAAACTTTATGTATAAGGTCCATCAGGCTCTAAAAATCTTTATTACGTGAACACAATTAATTGTATGTTTGGGGAAAAAGAACTGAATAGTAAGAAAAAAAAAAATAAAGCCAGAGACTATAGTATAGAGCTCTGTTCTTTAACAATAAGTAAAAACTCACTAATGTGGATGAAATACAAAATGTGTCATGGACCCAATAATCCTCCCCTTCACAAGAATGCAGGCTATGACTTAAAACACACAGCTCTCAACTCTGACTTGGAAGGTTGGTTCTGAAGCAACAAATAGCTCCATTGCTAAATTAACCTGGTTTTCATATGTTCCACCTTTTACAAACCTCTGACAAAGTTTGGATTCACATTTTTACGGAGAGTTTTGCTGGAACCAGAACTGGGATTACAAAAGCAGAAGCAAGTTTTAGCTGTAATAGCACATCTTTTGCCACTGAAACACACTGTGGATGGAAAGAGCTGTAATAAATAGCAAAGAATGTTCCAAGGGCTGGTAGGGATGAAAAATGTTGGGCTTTGGTTTTTTTTATCCTGCTTGGACTAAGATTTGTAAGCACAGACAAAAATGTGAGCAAGTCGCAGCTGATTCAGACATAATAAGATTTCAGCTCCAAAATGAGCTGCAATGGGGGTTTTGCTGAATACTTTAATCACCTTTATTCTCTCTTCTGAAGCAGAGGGAACTTCCCTTCTATAGCTGCTGCAACAAGAACAGGTCACAGCAGGACAGACTGTATATGGAGCTACAATGCAGTTTGATAATTTTCACATTAAATAATTTAAATCTTAAGACTGGAGCAAAAAAAAAAAAAAAATTCAAAAATTTCCTGAAAAAGAGTTTAGAGAACTTCATACTGAGGAAGAGGGGGAGACATTGCCAGTTGTCCTACGTCAACACTTCCAGGCATGCAGGGAGCCAAGTCTTCCATACTTGGAGGCTCTTTACAGCTCTAGGACTCTAATTCCCTTTTTCATTACCTGATATCACCACATGAGATGCCACAGATTTCCCAACTCTCTTCAAAGGGGTTTAAAAAACAAATCCACCAGTGCTTGTCTCAAAGAGCTAGTCAGGTTTGACAATAAATATTGCCTCATGATGCAAAAAGAGTGATTAAAAAAAATATATATATATACATATAAATTACATAGATATGTAAGTAAAAACTCTAATAACTAGGTAAAACTTGGATTATGTATTGATGCCTCTGCCTTGCAGTAGTGTTTCTAAAGCAGGAACTGTAACTAGAAGATTAGAGGAGTTATGGAAAAACTGAGTTTTCAGCTGAAAAAAAGATCCGCTGGCTTATTTTAGAAATTATTCAACTGGCAGTTGCTACACTTGGCCGTTTATCTGTTCCACAACATAAACTCTGACAGTCTAACAAACTCCTTCTTTCTTTCCCTGCTGGCCAGTTCAAAGTGTGCATTTTCCAGTGACTATGTAATTCAGTTTTGGCCTGATCTCATAGCTGCCACTCCAGCAGACCTATTAAAAATAAAAACCATACAAATCTAGAACTTAAACTCCCAAAGCAGAACCACCTGATTGCAGAAACAAGCTACACCACTTTATAAATGGGGGCCAGGGAACAGCATCTCTTTTACAGAGAAATGCTGTAGAGTCTTAACAACTAGAAGTACACACAGTTTAAGACATTTAAATTCCAGAAAAACAACACTGAGCAGCACTACAAGAATATCAGATTCCCCCACACACCATTTCTGATTGCAGCTGAAGCCAGAAAAATATAACAGATTGATGCAACCGTAATAGCAAAAGCACTGTTCTACTGGTGCCATGGCATGCAATTCTACTGGAGTTAACTGTAACTAACCTTTTTGTTTTCTTTTCTCTTCTTTTCTTTTCTTTTCAGAAATGTCAGGGTTTGATGTCTGTGGCAGTTTATGGGCTTGGGCTTGGAATACTTCTAACTGTCACTTACATCCTGGTGTTATTACATTGGGGTCTGGTTTTACCGTCTCAAAGTGGTTTCTGGTTTTCTGATTCTGGTTCCTGGTTTTTTGAGCCTTTGGAGTATTGATGTATTTAACTGTTTATAGACTCAGATGGGCATAATCATTCTTGTAATCACTGCATTATTTTGTTGCTGTTTGAAGCTAGCTGTGTGTGTTGCTGTGTGTAAGATGGGTGCTCAATAGAGTACAGCTGTGAAAAAGAGCCCATTAAGGTGCATACTGGCACATTGGAAGGAATTAAGAAGCCCATCAGGTGGTAATTTGAATAAGAAAACCTTGATAAAGTATTGTAATCAGTGGTGGCCTTTGTATAGGTTAGGCAGAAGGGAGAACTGGCCTATTACAGTTAATGTTATTTTTAAGGAGGGAAGGAAAAATTGTATTTTGAGACCCTTGGAGATTGGAGGAACATCTCCAAGACCTTGGAGAGCGTGCAACAAAAGATGAAGTCCTGTTCCCAGAGAAGCTCATCGGAAACCGTCCAGTGACTTCCAAGAGGACAAGGATCCCACCTAATGTCCAGCACAACCTCTAGAGAGCACATCTGGGGAAAGGAGAACTGTGATAAGGAATTTTGCAGACTCAGTTAGGGAGCTACTGAGAACAAGACTGCCTGAAGCACAGAAAACAACAGAGAAGGGGAAGGAACAATAAACAGATGGCACTACATGGGCATGTTTAACCTTAGATGAAAATTCCTTTCTCTATTTTTCAGTATCTGCCTCGAAATTTTATGCTGTCTCTAGGCACCCAGCACAGAACTTACATTCTACTAAATGAGTAAATTTACCTCTTATAGGCAGCAAAATTATTAAGTGGGAGAGCCTGACCTCCAGGAATACCAGCATATCTAGTCTGATCAATTTAACAACACACCATAGGACCACTTTCTTCTGGTTGTATTGTATCCCACGCACTGTCAAATGATGGTTTTCTGAGAAATAGCCTTCTTGGGCAGCAGTCACACACTGGGAGGGGTAACTTAAAACTCAAAGTGTTGGACTCAGAAAGAGGTCTTCTTACTCTGAGTTACTGGAATACTCTTCTTGTATATCACATGTGCAGCTACAAAACCCTAAATAACTCATACTTTCTTGCCCCAGTAGCATCTGTAATAGATTTTGACTTCCTTTAACCTTCAGGTTTGAAACCTATTGGTCCCTTAGCGGTCTGTACTCTGTGTTTGCTGGTGGAGTTGACACCAGCCCTTGCCATGGCAGTGTATATGGTGGAGTGGTCTGCTCCATAGCAGCAAATTTGGTTAGTGAGCCCCAGCACACTCGGTCCATCAGCAGCCCCTGACTCCCTTCACCCATGTTTTCGTCCAGACCATGACTTGTGGTGCTGAAGGGACCGCTCTGAGGCACTGCTGAGCCAGCAGGGCTGGACGGCACCAAAATTAGCAGCTCTGGCAAGTCCTTGCAGAAGGAGACCTGCCAGCACCTCGAGTCCTGGAAGGGCTGGCGCCCATCTCCTGCCCCAAAGAGCTGTGCTGGGCAGCCACAGGGGCCCAGCAGACATGCTCCGGCAGGACCCCCTCCCCTCTGTGTCCCCAGCCAGGCCAGCCTGGATCCCTTTATAGTGTCCTCCCCACAGCTCCAGGCTTTGCTCATCTGCTCTGTTGGATGCTTTGAGTCTTCAACAGAACCACCAAAGGCCAAGGGCACTTAGGGTACTTTCCCTTCCCCACTGCACACCTGGGCAAGTGTTGCTGAGAACGATAACCCTTTTTCCCCTCTTCCCAATGCCCGGTGGACACTGGACACCAAAAAACCCTCCGGAGACTCTGTGTATTGTCATAGGAACTTTATAATAGGAACTCCCCTGCTGTGGTAATGCAAAGTTCTTGCAGAGCTGAGACCTTCCTCGCAGGCTCATGTGGCCCCAGCAGACACAGCTTCCCACATCAACGCTCCTCAGAGCTCCGGCAGCACAGCCAGAAACTGCCCCGCAGAGCAGGCTGGGTCTTGCAGGCCCTGCAGAGCCAGTCTCGGAGCTGCTGGAGTCTGGACGATGGAGCTCTATGGGCAGCTTCGATGACACAGCAGGTCTGAACTGCCAGGCAGGAGATAGCAGGGCTGATGTCATTCTTCATATCTTCAAGGGCTGCAACAGGAAAGAAAAGAGCCAAGGTCAGAGCCTGCATCTGTGGCTGACCTGAGAAACCTCTGCAGCCAGGGCCATCCCACCCAGCCCTTGCCATGGCCAGGAGGGAGCAGGGCCCAACACCATCAGCCGGGAGATGCTGTCCGTCAACGCCCCTCATGGCCCCGAAATCGCTCTCTGCTCTGCCCAAGCCATTCCTCATCCACGCAGGGAGAAGAGCCTTTTGCAGCCAGGGCGAGATTGCAGCTCCCTGCCCAGGCTCTGTGCTCTTCCACCAGTCCCCACTGCTCTCACTCACCATCAGTGACCATCTGCAGCTCCAACTGCTGTCCCCTCAGGTACCTCCCAGCGATCCCTGGGAACACAGATGCTGTCAGGGCCCCAGCGGTGTCACAGCTCCCCCCCAGTGGCACTGCCAGCCCGGCCACACGCCCTCCTGCCCTGGCAGGGCTGAGCCCGGGCCCTTCCCACCTGGGGAAAGAGAACAGCATGTTGCTTGTTGTGTAATGGGAGGCGTAGGGAGATAATACGATCAGAATGACCAGTCGGCAGATTTTCAAGTTTAGAGGCAATAGAGTTTTTAATCGTGAAGCCAACTCCTGAGAGATGCCTTTCAGATCTGGGTTTACCTGACCAGTAGAGTGTATAACCGGCACCATGTTCTCTAAGGCTGCCTTCCTCAGGAAGACGAACTTCACTGAGAGCAGCAATGTCGATGTTGAGACGTGACAGTTCATGGGCAATTAGAGCAGAGCGGTGCTCAGGACGTCCACTGTTCGCAGTATCGAGCATGGTTCTGATGTTCCAGCATGCAAGTGTTAATTTGAGTACACCTTTGGAGGCAGGTGTATGCCTTTTACTCTTAATCTTTGTCTGACCGCAACAGAAGATGCCCGTTGGCCGCGGTTAACCAACCAGGTAAAGAGTGGAGATGAGCTTTGGTTAGGCCACCTTTTCTAGGCCCCTCTCCGTGTGGAGCAAGCAGTGCTCTCCTTGAAAAAGGCTGCTTGGTCGTTCAGGATGCTGCCGAGTGAGTCTGTCATCTCCAGGGTCAGACTCAGGCGACCAATGTCCTGAACCACCT
>NW_020955338.1:14996-30412 GCF_003031625.1 Empidonax traillii | reverse complement strand
GCGTGCAGGGTTGGGTCTGCGGCTTCCAGTGCATCTTATCACCTGCCGTTTCGCCCCTCACCTGTCGCTGCAGGACTTTACAAGTGTGGCTATACCCCTTGAGCCTGCGCAGTGGATTTTTTAGGTGAGGCTCAGCTTGCGCAGAACTGGTCCCACCCTTTACTCCTGAGGTTCATCTGCCAGGGCCTAGCAAGCTTGGACGGTGACAGTGAGGTCCTCAGGACGTAGGTTTAATTCGAGTATCCTTCTCCTGGATGGGTGGCCTTACAGGGCTAAGCGAGCTCCATCTGCCCGGCTTTGAAATTAGAGTTGTCCTTCTCCTAGGATGACCGCCAGAAGGCTAGTGAGCTCGTCCTGCCCGTGAACACATTTGACCCTTCAGTTTTGACCTGTCTGGCATGGGAGACCCTACCGGAGGCATATGCCACCACCAGCACAGCTCGCAACCTCAAAAGGGCATACTGAAATAGTTTGGACAAGCCCTTTTCTCCCTACCTTTCCTTCACAGCTTCCTACAGTTTAACCCAGGGACATTTCCTGTTGGAAACCAGAGTGTCTACGAGGATATGGAAAATGCGTTCAGGATGTGGAAGGAGGCTGAGAACAGCGAGACCACCTTTGAGGAATGGAAAAACCAGCTTGAGGAAGTGGACAATGAACTTCAGTGTGCTTAAAAGACTGTTTGCAGTGGTTCAGCCAAATATAAAAACCTATTCCTAGGTTGTCTCCCCCATTTTCCCTTTCTCCCTCATGGACTGAGAAGCCTGACAGGCTTGGATACAGCTTCCCATTGGTCGGCATACCCTGAGGTACTGACCAATCAGTTTATCCCAAGTTTTCTCCTCCCAAGTTACCACCTTGTAATGTTTATGTATTAACTGTTACCCTATGATTGTGAGCGGATTTGCATGCTCTGCCCTGGTTATTCCCCTTTTCCAGTATATTCCGCCCCAGGGGGTATAAACCCCCTCCATTTTGTTTAATAAGGTGGATCAGCTTTTGGCTGTGCAGGTGTTCAAATTGTGTGTGTGTGTGTGTGTGTGTGTGTGTGTCTCTTACTCGGGGCTCCTCACATAAGTGAACTTTACCTGCCAGCACTTGCAATTGCCATTGTCCTATCTGCAGGCGAGGCAAGAACCCCCGTCGCTGGTCTGTCTCCTGACCCCAGACAAGACTGCGGCAAATGGCGCTTCAACTGTGAGGCTCGTCTGCAGATTTCTTTTTTGACTTCTGCGGCAGCGCTCCAGCAGCATTCAGCTGCAGGGGTCTGTGATACCCTGCGGTCCGGCAGTCTCCCCGACAGAGACTGGACTTCGCGTCCCCCTCACTGAAGACGCAGGCGATCTCCAGGAGAGGTGAGCTGTCGGGGCATTCCCTCCCCCTCCTAACCCGTCTCCACAAATCCCCCAACTTCGTGTCTGCTACCAACTATGGGTGCTACCCTCTGCAAACCGGAGAAACCCATTTATAAGCGCATTCGAGCTGTAGTGGAACTTCAGGGTCATAACTATGACAAGGCTTCCCTGAAGGCTTTAGCCACCTGGATGAACTCGCATTACTTAGAAATCCCAGAGGAACTAACTCTCGAGCACTGGGATAAAATCGGCTCGCAGCTGTGGAAAGCGCATAAGAAAAGGGACAAATTGGCTGCTAAAGGGCTAATATCCTGGAGGCTTATCCTTATGCTCCTGAGAGGACGCCAAAATGAGGCTGCACATAATACCGCCTTAAAACCAGCCTTGCAGCAACCCCAAAATGGCGACGAGCACGTTTTTCAACCTGCGTCACCACCACCCACTGCTAACATGGAGGGACCTAACACCGGGGTGGGGAGACAAGATGGCGCTGGGAGATCGGGACACGGCATGCTGAGCGGCGAACAAAATGGCGTCGGGAAACATCTTCACTCGTGGGGACGTCAGGAGGGAGGACCCGAGGGTGGAGCTGCAGTCCAGAGACTGGGGGTGGACCCACCGAAATACACTCCCGGTAACATCACGTCATTGTTTCTCTCCACCTCCCATGACATCACCTTAGCCACTCCTCCCTTACATCATAACTCTGCCCCACACTTACCATCGTGCCATGATGCCACGAGCCATATTCAGGCCTTCCCTTCCGGCGCAGGCCACGCCCACCCAAGCCAACATGGTAGCCCCCATGCCGCAGGGCCTAAGGCCTACCCTCCTTTACCAGCATGCAACACCAGCACCAAGCCCTATTCCCCTCAACACTTGCAGCCATCAGAAGTGCCACACAGACCTATGCCTACGGCCGAGGCACAGGACCTGATTCCACCCATGGCCTTCCAACAATTTTCTTTCAAATCTCAACGCTTACAACAGACCGTCATGCATACACCTACAGCCCCAGAACACCATCTAGTTCCACAGCAGCAATCTGTACCCACACTTATATTGTCCAGCACCCAGACATCAAATACAAAGCCTTGTTCTAGTTCTTCTGATGATGACAGTGATGAGGTTACAACACCACCACCTCTCACTACTATAATTGAATCAGCTAAACCTAAGATCACAACACCTAAAAACAAAACCCACTCTAATAAAACATCAGCAGTACCACCTACCAAACATAAGGCATCTACACATCAACATACTGCAGCTAAAAGCATTAGTACCTCAGCATCTGACCTTTTTTCATCTATGAAAGATGCTGATGAAACCCACATATACACAACCACTACAACCACTGCAACTATCCAAGAGCCTTTTACACCTGGCCCCTGGATAGATGTTACACACCAAGTAATAGAAGCACATGAAAAAGCTTGGAAGTCCTTCCATGACCAAGCAGCCTTGGCAGGAGACATTGAAATGCTTCAGGCTTTTCCGGTCTTGAAAGAAGAAGGGAGACCTCCAGAATGGAGACCCTTCTCATACCCGGTTATGAAAGATATTAAAAAGGCAATTGCAGAATATGGCCTAAACTCCCCATACACTATAGGCCTCCTTGAGTCCTTTTTCCAAGCCTATGACCTAATACCTAACGATATTCGCTTAGTTGCCAGGGCTTGGCTACCCACCATCCAATATTCAGCATTTGAAACAGAATGGAAGGCTCTTATTAAGAGATATGTAAAAGAAGGAGGAGAAACACGGGGAGCAACACATGAGCAGGCCATAGACAGACTATATGGTGAGGGATCATACTCAAATAACACAAAGCAAGCAACCATTCACCCTACCATACTACATAAATCCAGTGAATTGGCATTTAAAGCCATAAAAAAGGTTGCTAAGATCACAACCTCCACACCATCACACACCTTAATTTTTTAAGGGCCAAAAGAGCCATTTTTAGACTTCGCAACACGATTAAAAGAAGCTGTAGTAAAACAAATTTTGGATGAAAATTCTCAGGCTGTTCTTTTTAAATCTTTAGTAATTGAAAAAGCAAATGAAGAATGCCAAAAACTTTTAAGGCCACTAAAAAATCCTACATTGCTAGAAATGGTCGAAGCTTGTCGCAATGTAGGATCCACAAAAGAAAAAATAAGACTTATGATGTGTGCTGTTAAGGGTCAATGTTTTGCTTGCGAACAATCAGGACATATTGAAAAAAAGTGCCCAGACAATAGACCACAGACACCTAAAACATTCCCTAAATTTAACTGTCAAAGGTGTGGTAAAGGGAAACACTGGACCTCAGAGTGCAGGTCTACTTCTGATATCAATGGTGACCCTCTCCCACCAAAATCTCCTAAACTGCCATATAAGAAAAAAGTTACATTTAATACACCACCAGCACAAAGGAAATTTGACACAAATCAGGGAAACTTGACACTGAGCGCCATGAGGGGTGCGGGGACATCAAATACCTCAATAGAATGCCAATGCCATCTGATGGGCAGAACACAATCAGAACCAAACCTCACCAACATACATTAAATGTCCCACAATGCATCGCACTCCACTCCTCTTCCCCTAATGTCACCTTCACGGTGGAAGAATCCACAATAACAACACACCCCTCAAAACCACTACAAAAAAGACCAATGGTACTTAGTCAATCCCTCTAATGAGGCATCGCAAAAGGGTGTCATTGCTCAAGTGGAACTTTTCACCGGCAACAACTTGGACAGAATCACCATCTTTGTACATGTTCCTTTTCCACCTGTGACAATAACGAACTCTGAACCTATAGGTACTTTAATTCCAGTGTCTCAGCTATCTCAACAGCTACAGGAAAACCCAGGAGAAACGGCGACAACTCTCCACGTGGGATGGACTCAAATAGTTTCTTCAAATCAACCCCTGATGACCGTCACAGCTGCATCACCAGCAGGACATACTACGATCACTGGACTTCTGGACACAGGAGCGGACATCACCATTATAGCCGCTAAGGATTGGCCAAAATCTTGGCCTGTTGAGGGCACCTCCCTCTGTGTTTCTGGGGTGGGGGGCTGTGGAGGACCCGAAAAGAGCTGAATTCCATCGTTGGAAGGAGACTTACGACAAATATTGAACAGACCTTGAAAAGAGGACTTTTATTCATTACTGGAAACATGGACTTTATTTACCTGAATGTTTATGAATGGTTTTAATGATACTTAACATATTTGATGTTTGTTATGGGAGTTATATTTATATATTATATTAGAAGGTTTCATTCCCCTCACAAAACCCTGTAATCCCATTGGTTAAAATCCTTCAGCTAGGATTGGATGGTTAGAGCTGCAGCATGGGTGGGCCTTGCTGAGGTGATTCATTACGTTATTGGTTGTTAGTATTGGCGCGTTCTCTGTACGATTCCCTATTGGTTGTACCCCCTGCCAATCCCTAAACTCCTCCCATGATCTAGTCCCTTCTCCCTCCTACCCTATACAAACCCCTGTTCGTCCCTCACTCGAGGATGCCATTTTAGCTCGCTAGCTGGCAATATCCCGTAGTGTTGCAGCCCTTCCTGTTCTACCCCAAGGTTTTGGCTGAGCACTAATAAATATCCCAGCTGAGCACTCCAACAGCAGTGGCATCCGTTTCCTTCACCCCCACCGGGCTGCGGCATATGGTGCCCAACGTGGGGCTCTGTAGAGGTTTCTCACATTGAGAAAACTCCAGAGTGCCCGGCTGGGATACCGAAGACCCTGGGTTGAGGTGTTCTTCCCGGCAGCCACCCCCAGCTGGACGGCGGACAAGAGGATTGTCACTTCCCTCCGCACCTTCCACCGCCGGCGGAAGAAGGTGAGCAGCTGGGGCAGTCCCTAACTCCTCCCCTGTATCCTAACCCCGTAACTAACGATGGGAGCCCGCTTATCTACATCCGAGCGTGAAAAATACCGTCATCTAAAAACACTACTCCTCCAGCATGGTCAAGCACCTGATAAAAAATCGTTAAAATCACTGGCGCGATGGCTGGACGCAAAAAAGGAAAAAGTCCCCCAAGTCCTTAACACCAATGACTGGGACGAAATTGGGTTCTATATATGGACTGACAAGAATAACAAGGTCTCCGGCGCGGAGTCAGCGTTAGAGGCATGGAGAGCAGTTCTGATGGTCTTAAAAGACCAAATGATGAAAAAGAATTCTGCTTCTCCACCCCCCTCACCACACCGCTACTCTCGGGACCCATATTCAACCCTAAAGAGACCATCAAAGAAGGACATATGTCCGCGGGACAGGCTTACTAACACCACTCAAAATGGCGGCGATCGTGAGGGAGGGAGGCTGGACTCTAACACCACACAAGATGGCGGTGGCCCTGAGGGAGGGAGGCGGAGCTTCGTCGCGGCGCGGGAACATCGAGCGCGCGAAACCACCGTCGCGAAGCCCCGCCCACATAACACCTACACCTCAGTCTCCGCCCCTAACCCGGCCTCCTCCAACTCGTCATCCATATCTGGAAGTCACGAGGGCTTACCCCAAGATGGCGATACCGCCACTTCCGGTCACAACATCCGGCAACATGGCGGCGCCCATGGCCGGCACGTTTGCCAGCAGGCCTGTACACCCAGCCTCATTTCCCACAATGAGGTTTGGAAGGAGTGTAGGGCCCAGGCCTTGCAGGCAGGGGACACTGAATTCCTAAAGGCCTTTCCGATATTTTGTGACGAAAGTTCAGAACCTAAATGGACACCTATTTCATATCCAATTTTAAAGGACATTAAAAAAGCTATTGTTGATTACGGGTTAGGCGCACCCTTTACCATCGGGTTATTTGATTCTTTATTTCAGGCCTACACCCTAATACCTTATGATATTCGCATGATTGCTAAGGGTTTATTGTCCACAGTCCAAAATTCCGTTTTTGAAAATGAATGGAAAGCACTGATTAACACATATGTTACCGAAAAGCTTTCCCATAAAAGGTCTCCTCCTGACCACTACAAGCAGATGCTTTATGGCGAAGGTCCTTTTACCACCAAGGACAGCCAGGTGACCATTCATAAGCAATATTTGGATGCTTCCAAAGACCTAGCACTGCAAGCCATAAAGAAAGTTGCAGATGCCTATGCATCTGCTCCTTCATTTACCCTCATAAGGCAAGGACAGGATGAGCCTTTTGTGGACTTCATAACAAGATTAAAAGAGGCCATAGTAAAACAAGTAGACCAAAAAGAATTGCAAGAAATATTGTTTAAAAAGCTTGTTATTGAAAATGCGAACCAAGAATGTCAGCACGCTTTAAAATACCTGAAGGATCCAACCTTACTAGAGATGATTGAAGCTTGTAAATATATCAATTCCAACACCCATAAGGCGAAATTAATGGCTGCTGCACTTTCCGGACCTAATACTTGTTTTCACTGTGGCCAAAAGGGGCATGTTAAAAAGCATTGTCCTCAACTTGCAAATCAATCTACACCTAATACTCCAACCTTTCCAAAGACTGTGTGCAAAAGGTGCGGCAAGGGTCATCACTGGACCAAAGACTGCCGATCAGTGACTGATATTCATGGAAATCCCTTGACCCCTAAGTCACCTATTTTGCGTCGAAAAGTCTCTTTCAGGTCCTGCGACAACATTCCGGGAAACTTCCATCCGAGCGCCCTGGGGGGCGCGCAGACATCAAGTTCCCCACTGGATACCCGGACCACTCGCAGCCGTTTTTCCCTCAGCTAAACACCTCTCAGGATTCTTTTACTGATGATAAAAGCTTGTGTTGTATTTCTTTGTTTCCTATTTCGCCTGTTACTATACTTACTGATCAAGATGTATTATTACGTGTTACACCTTCCTGTTCTGTTTCACCTGATGAAGTTTATTTGTTAGTGTCTAATCCTATCTGTTTACCTTTAGGTTTGTTTATTATACCTATGCTTTTGCAACAGCTTCATACTGACCACATTTGCATCCCAATTTCAGTTTCAACCCCTCCAGTTAAGATTTTCCAAAAGGACGCAATAGCCACATTAATACCATTGACCTATTTTATTACTCTTCATAACACCTTCCAAAATCAAAATTCAGTTTACTGGTCTCGACCGATTACCACCTGCCACCCGATAATATCCTGCACCCTAACACACACAGACCAAGTACAGCCCCTATCTATCAGTGTCTTGGGCCTGATAGATACTGGCGCTGATGTCACAATTTTAGCAAAAAAAGATTGGCCATCTACCTGGGAGACTTCTCAAACAATAATTAACGTCAATGGAGTGGGGGGCTCACAAACGCCTTTAAAGAGTACAAAATTAATCCAAATCCGAGGTCCAGAAGGGCAATTAGCTTCAGTTTTTCCCTTTATTTTAGATATCCCTTTGTCTTTATGGGGCCGAGACTGTCTAATGCAATGGGGTATTTCTCGGCAAACAAATTTGTAACTGGGGCCACTGGAGTCTTGCAGCTCCCACCTTTGACCTGGAAAACATCGGATCCGGTTTGGGTGGATCAGTGGCCCTTACCTGTAGAGAAGCTGCAAGCGTTGCAAGATTTAGTACAGGATCAATTGGCTAAAAAACATATCGAACCTTCCACCAGTCCTTGGAATACCCCAGTCTTTGTCATTAGAAAATCTTCAGGATCTTGGAGGCCACTCCAAGACCTGAGGAAAATCAATGAGGTCCTCGAGCCCATGGGTTCACTTCAGCCAGGTATGCCTTCACCAGCTATGCTGCCTGCTGAGTGGCCCATTGTCATTTTAGATATTAAAGATTGCTTTTTCCATATTTATTTGAACCCAGTTGATGTACCTAAGTTTGCTTTTTCAGTCCCTTCTGTTAATTGCAGCCAGCCACACAAACGCTACCAATGGCGAGTCCTGCCACAGGGTATGAAAAATTCTCCAACCCTGTGTCAGCTTTTTGTCTCTCATGTTTTATCCCCCATTAGGTCTCAGTTTCCAAATTCTATTATATTGCACTATATGGATGACATTTTAATTTGTGCCAAATCAGATTCGGAAATACAAACTACTCTTTCGGCCACCATCTCTGTACTCAATTCCAATGGCTTACAGATTTCGCCTGACAAAATTCAAAACTCATCCCCTTGGAAATATTTAGGTTTAAAAATCACAGATTCAGCAATTACCCCCCAATCTATCACAATTAAATCAGACGTTAAAACCCTCAATGATTTGCAGAAGCTCCTAGGCGCAATAAATTGGATTAGACCCGTCCTAGGTATTACCACGCAAGACCTAGATCCATTGTTTAATTTGCTTAAAGGTGACCCCTCCTTGACTTCTCCCAGGTCCCTTAGTCAAGAAGCACGACAAGCACTGCGCTTAATCGAAGACAAAATACAGACTCGACAAACTAACAGAATCATACCTGACGTTCCTGTTTCTTTAGTTATCGCCCAAAATGCTAACCAGCCTATAGCTATCTTAGGTCAATTTTATTCCAATGATACTCAGTTCTGCTTATGGGAATGGTTATTTTTGCCCCATCAGTTCTCAAAAACCCTAACTACCTTACCAGAGATGTTTTCCAAATTGTGTTTCAAAGGTCGTCTACGTTCTGTTGAACTTTGTGGTAAAGAACCAGATTTCATTTATTTCCCTTTACCCTCTTCTCTATTTGAACAATTAATTGTCAACTCCTCTGACTTTCAAATAGCTAACGCTGATTATCAAGGAGCCTACAAGTTCCATCTTCCTGCATGTCCTTTCCTACAAAGGTTACTACCAATTCCTATCCAGCTAAAACTTTTGCTCTCTCATGTTCCTCTCCAGCACGCCAAAACAATATTCACTGACGGTTCTGGAAAGACTGGTAATGCAGTTGCAGTGTGGCAAGAAGGTGATTCCTGGAGACATAACATCCACAAAGCTCCAGGGTCACCTCAGTTGGTTGAATTATCAGCTGTAGTTAAAGTTTTTTCTCTTTTTCCTAATGAGCCAATCAATATCATTTCAGATTCCCCATATGTTGTCGGTATTGTTTCACGCATTGAGAATTCCTATCTTAAGTTTGTATCCAGTAAGTTGCTTTATAAGTTACTCCACTCTCTCCTTTTTTATATTACTAACAGACAACACCCTTACTTTATTGCACATATTAGATCACATACCACTCTCCCTGGACCAGTGGCGGAAGGAAATCAGCGCGCTGACCAGTTGGCAGGTATGTCAGTCATCCCAAATTTGTTACAACAGGCGCGCCTTTCACATCAATTTTTTCACCAGAATGCCAAAGCATTACATAAACAATTCGGTTTATCCATTTCTCAGGCAAAAGAAATTCTAAAAGGTTGTCCTGATTGCCAAGCAGTAGCTCCAGTTAAATCAGAAGGTGTAAATCCACGAGGTCTTGGGCCTCTAGAAATTTGGCAATCTGATGTAACACACTTTAATGAATTCGGCAAGTTAAAATACATTCATGTATCAATTGACACCTTTTCTAAATTTATCGTAGCTACTGCTCATTCCGGTGAAAAAACTCGAGGTGTGAGAAAACATTTCTTAGCAGCCTTTGCACGTATGGGAGTCCCCCACACCATCAAAACAGACAATGGGCCCTCATACGTTGCAAAGGAAACTACTGCATTTCTTTCTGCTTGGGGAATTAAGCATGTCACTGGTATTCCCCATAACCCCACTGGCCAGGCAATAGTGGAAAGAGCCCACCAAACAATAAAAAATTTACTTATTAAACAAAAAGGGGGAACCTTCGGGTTATCCCCACAGGAAAAATTGGATAAAGCTACGTATGTTATAAATTTTCTGAACAGATTTGATGATTATAACACTTCTTTTTACACCACACCTGTTGAGAAACATTTTAAGTCAGAGTCAAATATACCTTCCGCCAAAGCAAAAATCATGTATAAAGATGTATTAACAGAGAAATGGGCAGGACCTTTCCCTCTCATCACGTGGGGGAAAGGTCATGCTTGTATTTTAACAGATTCAGGAACTAAATGGGTACCGCTAAAGAGAATAAAAATCTACCAGGAAAGACCAGCATGCTCATCCTTCGAACCACCACGACCATCGGATGGCTCGTCACCGTCAGCATCATCATAACCATCACTCCGGTAACTGCTCCACCAATATCAAAGGTACCATCTTGGGCTATGGGCCAAGGAGAGAACATTTGGGTCCAGCTCGCCAAAGAAGCCAACACAGATACCATCTGCCTAGCAACTAACAATGTGGCAAATCCTTTTTCAACTTGTCTGGTAGGCGTTCCATTAAGCAAACCCATGTTAGATGCATACAAAAATCCCCCGGCTACAAACAAACCCATTATTGAGTTTGAATTGTTAGGTTCCACAATCACAAGTTCATGTTTTATGTTTGTCCCGAAACCTAATGCATTAAAAGATAAATTAATTGATGTAACTTCTAAAAAGGGCATTTACAAAAATTCGGCCTTATGGTGCAATGGCACCACCCCTACCAAAATCCCAGTAGGACCAATGGTTAAACCGAGAGAGCTGCTCCCTGGTGACTTTATGATCTGTGGAGAACGAGCATGGAATGGCATCCCAGCCAACCCTACGGGAGGTCCCTGTACTATCGGGAAAATTACTTTGTTCCATCCTTACAACCTTAGTATTCCAGGAGAAGTTAAATCTAAAATTATCCAACCTGGAATACGTAGCCGTAATAAGAGACAGATCATGACATCATCCGTAGCTGAGGATATTAGAAGAAATAAAGAAAAGTATCCTCTGGCCTGGGATTCCTTCCCTCATTCACCTAATAGACAGCTGCAACAAAAGACAAAAGATAACACTCCCAAAACACAACTACAAGTCACCAATGGCTCTCTAACATTTCCAAATTCGTTAACACACTTACAACTATCCAACTTTCAAATCAATTTTGATAACTCCAAATTTCCTATTCTCTGGTCCAGTGAAACACAAGAACCAGTAAGTCCAACACAGTCATCGTGGAAAAACTATCTGCCGGTGTCACAAGACTGTGACCCGTCAGTCTGGCTATGGCCCAGCAGTAAAGACTTTTGGGTATCCTTTTTTCTAGCAGGCATAGCCACCGACCATGCCCTAAACCACCCTATCACATATGACGTGTTGGATGGCCAAAGAGGCCAATGCGACATCATTAACACTCCAGGAATTGTTAGAGGATAGCCTAACCTTGAAGGGAGTTTCTCTACATAACAGAGCAGCAATCGATTTTCTGTTAGTCCTTCATAACCACGGCTGTCAAGAATTTACAGATTTGTGTTGTCCTAATTTTTCTGATCACTCTAAATCCATACAGGCAAACATTAACACCTTACATGAATTAGTTTCAAAACTTAGACAAGATCCAAAGTGGCACACCCCTGATCTTTTTGAAGGTTTAAAGTTCCCCTCTTTACCGAACTGGGCCAGACAATTACTTTTGGCTTGTATTTCTATCTTGATTTCTATTGTATTGGTTCTGTGTATGATGTCTTGTTTAGTTAGTATTTTAAAGAAATACTGCTTGCCACAAGTGAACCCGAATGTCCTGGAGGTCCACGTGAAACCGCCTGACTATGATACCCTCTATCGTCAAGAAAACAAAAAAGGGGGAGATGTGGAGGACCCGAAAAGAGCTGAATTCCATCGTTGGAAGGAGACTTACGACAAATATTGAACAGACTTTGAAAAGAGGACTTTTATTCATTACTGGAAACATGGACTTTATTTACCTGAATGTTTATGAATGGTTTTAATGATACTTAACATATTTGATGTTTGTTATGGGAGTTATATTTATGTATTATATTAGAAGGTTTCATTCCCCTCACAAAACCCTGTAATCCCATTGGTTAAAATCCTTCAGCTAGGATTGGATGGTTAGAGCTGCAGCATGGGTGGGCCTTGCTGAGGTGATTCGTTACGTTATTGGTTGTTAGTATTGGCGCGTTCTCTGTACGATTCCCTATTGGTTGTACCCCCTGCCAATCCCTAAACTCCTCCCATGTTCTAGTCCCTTCTCCCTCCTACCCTATACAAACCCCTGTTCGTCCCTCACTCGAGGATGCCATTTTAGCTCGCTAGCTGGCAATATCCCGTAGTGTTGCAGCCCTTCCTGTTCTACCCCAAGTTTTTGGCTGAGCACTAATAAATATCCCAGCTGAGCACTCCAACAGCAGTGGTGTCCGTTTCCTTCACCCCCACCGGGCTGCGGCAGGGGGCTCTACCAAACCACAAAAGAGTAAACTTCTTGTTTTATTTACAGATACTGACAATCAGCACGCATCATGTAAGCCACTTATCCTCCCTCTGCCAATGACACTCTGGGGCAGGGACATCATGACTCAATGGGGTACCAAACTTGAAGCAAATTTGTAACATCGGCCACTGGAGAGCAGCTGCTACCCAAACTTAATTGGCTGACACAAAAACCTATATAGGTAAACCAGTGGCCTCTCCCTGAAGAAAAGCTGTACCAATTAGAACTACTAGTTGAAGAACAACTAAATTTGAACCACATTACCCTGTCAGTCAGTCCCTGGAACTCCCCAGTATTTGTAATCAAAAAGTCATTTGGCAAATGGAGATTGTTGCATGACCTAAGGAAACAGAGCTGTTAATAATAATGTTCCAGAAAACAAAGCCAGAGTCACGTACAAAGATTTCTTTACTAATGAATGGAGAGGTCCTTTCCCTCTAATCACATGGGGGAAAGGACACGCTTGCCTTTCCACAGACACCGGACCATTATGGGTACCATCCAGGAGAATTCGCATTTTCAATGAACCCAATTCTCCATCTGCATCATCATCCTCATCATCGCCTTCATCTCTCCCTCCTGTGAAGCACCAGTAGGAAACCCTGTGCCGCGAACCGCGTCCAAACAAGGAAACACCTGGGTAAATCTAGCCAAAAGCCTTGGTACTGACACTCTTTGTGTGCCCACCTCCAATGCTGATAACCCTCTCAAAACATGCTTAATTGGCTTACCCATAGAATTCTATGTCGACCAGTTTTACAGGTATTACACGGTCGGAGGCCCAGAACCACAAGAAATCGATTATTTAGGAAATGTAAGGGCTAGTAAATGTTTTGTATTCAAAAGAGACCCTCGTCGTACTGACATAGAACCCCAAGAAGTCACCCCATACTCTAACATCTACAAGAATGCATCTTTATGGTGCAATACAACTAACATCTTACACACAGAAACCTGCAAAAGGCCCTGGTGGCTTCCCAATGATGAATTTCTGTTATGTGGGGACCGGGCCTGGAATGGAATTCCAGCCTTCCCTGTAGATGGCCCTTGTTCAATAGGAGTTATGACCATGTATAATCCGGCTGAACTCCTTTCTTCACAATACCTACCCCCTAAGACAAATAACAAAGTTCAGAATTCATCTAGTTGCACATTCCAAAATTTGTTTCCCCAGGATATAAAAAGCATAGATGACTTTAGGACACTAGAACAATTGAGGCGTAGAATTTCAAAGAAAGCTCATTCCATCAGCAAAACCATTAACAGTCTGATAAACACTACATTACTTTTTACTGGCCTATCCTTAAATTACCGTGTTGCCATTGAGTTTTTCTTGCTGACCCAAAACCTAAATTGTAGGGATGTTGACAATTTCTGTTGTTTTAATTTTTCCAAGCCTCAACCATCCAACTACTATGCTTTTTACGGTTTTACGGGATTGAAGAATTTAATTAAGGCTGCACGTGCACCTGCAAATTTTTACTCTGCTGATATTTTTGATGGATTGCATTTACCCTCACTTCCAAACTGGTTGAAACAAATGCTTTTTGTTTGTCTCTCTGCATCCCTCACTTATCTCTCTTCCTATCTCAAAGGAATTGTCACTAAGCAGGTATTTTCAGTTCATTTAAAAAAGAAAAAAAGAAGGAGATGTTAGAAACCAGAGTGTCCATGAGGATATGGAAAATGCATTCAGGATGTGGAAGGAGGCTGAGAACAGCGAGACCACCTTTGAGGAATGGAAAAACCAGCTTGAGGAAGTGGACAATGAACTTCAGTGTGCTTAAAAGACTGTTTGCAGTGGTTCAGCCAAATATAAAAACCTATTCTTAGGTTGTCTCCCCGATTTTCCCTTTCTCCCTCATGGACTGAGAAGCCTGACAGGCTTGGATACAGCTTCCCATTGGTCGGCATACCCTGAGGTACTGACCAATCAGTTTATCCCAAGTTTTCTCCTCCCAAGTTACCACCCTGTCATGTTTATGTATTAACTGTTAACCTCTAACTCTGAGCAGATTTGCATGCTCCGCCCTGGTTGTTCCCCTTTTCCAGTATATTCCGCCCCAGGGGGTATGAAACCCCTCCATTTTGTTTAATAAGGTGGATCAGCTTTTGGCTGTGCAGGTGTTCAAATCGTGTGTGTGTGTGTCTCTTACTCGGGGCTCCTCACATAAGTGAACTTTACCTGCCAGCACTTGCAATTGCCATTATACTATCTGCAGGCAAGGCAAGAACCCCTGTCGCTGGTCTGTCTCCCGATCCCAGACAAGACTGCGACAGCAATGGAACAGAAACGTGGCTGGGACACGCTCCTCAATGCTGACACCCAGCATTATGCAGTGGGTTTGTTGGCCAGGTGAGACCCCCGTGTCCCTGCTGCCCCTCGTCTTTCTGCCCTCTGCACGGGGCACCCCCACAGTGCCCGTGGTCGTGGGCCAGAGGGCCTTGTCAGCCCTCAGGGATGGCTGAGCAGAGTGGAAAAGGCTGGGAGAGGCGGGGACACAGGAGGAGCCGCCTGCCAAGGTGCATGTGTCCCCTCGTGAGCTGGTGGGGAAAGACCATAGCTCTGTGAGTGAGTCCTGGGAGAGGTTTGCCCACCCAGCTCAGGGTTGACGGTGCCTGTTTCCCCCTGCCAGGGAGATGCGCCGTGTCTCGAGCCCCTTGTGTTCCCCAGTTGCCCTCTGCCTGCTGGGGGTGCTCATCAGGGAGAAGCCCCGCTGGGAGGTTCCCGCCATGGCCTTCCTTGTGGAGGTGAGCCTGCTGGCGAGCGCTGCCTGGCCGAGCTGCCTCCACCTCTCAGCCCTCTGGCAGCCGCAGCTGCTGCCTGG
>NW_020955338.1:12487-13575 GCF_003031625.1 Empidonax traillii | reverse complement strand
CACAGCACAGCCTTGTGTTCCTCACAGGCCAAGAGAATGTGCAGCCTCTCGGAAAGTCTCGTGAAGCTCCTGTGGGATGCAGATGTCGAGCTGGTTGAGCTGGCCTTGCCAATATTCCTGAATATGCTGCAAAACAAAGACATCCTAACCTCCAGCCCCACCGCCCTGAAGCTGGCTGAGGCTCTGCGGCCACTCTTTGACAGTGTAAGGTTTTGTGCTCCCATTTAGGGGTGCTGGGTGCTGCCAGGAAACTGCTCCTTGTGGATTTGCAAGCCAATGCCAGATAGGCCTGGAGAAGCCAGTGCTGAGGCCTCTTCCTCTTCCTTTCCATCAGGACAACAGCCATGTGCAGATCCTCTCCATTCACCTGTTCCAAGAGGTGATGAAGTCGGTAGTGGATGAGGGAAAGAAGGCCTTGAAGATGCATATGGTCCAGAACCTGCTACCACTCTTCCTCTACTGGCATGATGAGAACCAGCAAGTGGCACAGGTGAGGACTTTCTAGGCTCTGGTGTTCCCGTGGCAGGAGGCTGGACTACCTCCTCCTGGCCTTGGTCCAAGGACACAGGTCCCATGGTGGGCTGTGGTGCCATCTCCTGGACTCTGTTGCTCTGCAGACCTCTCGGGAAGCGCTGCTTTGTGTAGCCAAATTTCTGAAGAGGAAGGATCTCGAGCAGCTGCTGAAGACAGAGCAGCCATTGAAATTTGGCGAGTGCATGGTAAGGATGGACTCGAAGCCCCAGTCCCCCATGCTTCAAGTGTGGGGCTGGCACTGTGCCCCTGCCCACTGCTGCAGTCCCTGTGGGACAGCAGCCTGCGCCCCAGCTGCTGCTGCCTTCCCTGGGGTGTGCGGCCAGTGCTGGGCACAGGCAGCGCCCGGCCAAGGGGCAGAGCTCGAAGCAACCATTCCCTCTTTGCCCTGCCATTCTCTCTAGCTGGAAAAGGACAGGAACCGAGTGGCCAACTACCTACGCCAGGCCCTACCGTACCTGGAGAGCCCAGACGAGCCTGTGCGAGAGGCGGCCATCAAGTTCATAGGTGAGCCACAAGGTCCCTGCCCGCCCCGCTGCAGCTCGGCTCCAGCCCCG
>NW_020955338.1:8196-10358 GCF_003031625.1 Empidonax traillii | reverse complement strand
AAACGACAGGTTTGGGTAAATGCTTTTGGAGGCAAGGCTCCTCAAGGCAAGTACTTCCGAAAGAGTCCCAGTGAGTTTGATACAAAAGTCTCCCTTTGGCAGCTCTCCATGTCCTTTCACTCCCTGGGGCTGCTTTCACTTTGTAGAGAGGAAGGAGAAAGGCTGTGAAGAGCAGGTTTGGGTTCTGCCTGTGCCTGCGGAGACCAACCCAAAGAGCCTGCGGAAGGGTCTGTTCCCCACCTTTCAGGAGAAGTCCGAGCAAGAGCAGGGGGGCCAAGCTGGCGGGCAGGCGGGCAGGCAGCCACGCACTCGGCGCGCTCCTGCAACTGAGTGGTGGGTGGTGAGGGACCCCCTCCCGCTGCTGTGCCTCGTCGCTGCCCTGCATGCACGGGAGATGGTGCCGCGCCGATCTGTGTAGTCGAGCTCGTGGAGAAGCCGTCGGGAGCTCTGTTTCGAGGTCGGAGCGGCGGAGCGGTTGGCGAATGGCCGGTGGCCATGCGGGGCCGGGCCGCGGGACGGGGCCGCGCGGGGTCGGGCCGGGCGGGTGCAGGGGCGGGGCCGAGGGGGGGCCGGACGGTCCCGGAGGTTCCCCAGATGGTTCGGGAGACGGGGGGATGGATGGCCCCGTTCAGAGAGGGGGGGAGATCCCCAGGTTGGGCCGGGCCGGGTCAGGCCGGGCAGGAACGGGGGGGTGGGAGGACGGACCCGGGGTTTCCCCGGGCCGACGTGGGGGGGCCGGCGAGGCGGGCTCGTTTGGGGGGCCGCGGGTGGGCAGTGCAGAGAGGAGCTTGGAGTGGCACCCTGGGGTGTCGCAGCCCGAGAGCGGAGAAGGAGATGAGCGACACGAGGGTTCGATGAATTGTTGTTAATTTATTAGCAGTTGGGATACTCCCAGGGAAAAATGATGGGGCTCCCGGGAAGCTGCGACACCCTCTGGGGACCAAAATGTCGCTCCCGCCCGAGGGGAGAACAGGGGTTTTTATAGGTTTGGGGAAGAAGGGACTAGGACAAAGGGAGGGGTTACATGAACGACAGGGGGTACAACCAATAAAACCCGTACAACCATAGCGCGCCATAATAATAACCAATAAGATAACAAGTTGCCTCAGCTATGCCCGCCTAAACTGCGGCACTAGCTGACCAATCGTAGCTAACCAATTTTCAACCAATCAGAAACGTGTAATTCGTGAGGGGAATAAAATCTTAGCATATAATAGAAATATAACTCTTATAACAAACACCAAATACGCTAAATACTATTAAAACTGTCCACAAATATCCAGACAAATAGAGTCCATGTCCGTGGCAATAAATAAAGAGTCCTTTTAGTATTTCTTGTAGGCTTCTTTCCATCGGTAAAAATCCTTTCTTCTCTGTGCCTCCGCACTGGGGGATGAGATTTGGGGTAGGCAGTGGGTTTCTCTGGGGGCCGGAGGGTTTGGGCTGGGCAGGGGCTGTGGAGGGTGCCCAAGCCTAGGTGTATGCAGGGACCTCTTACATCTGTGCCCGCTCTTGCCCAGGGGTATGCCGGGATCGCGCCTCTTCGGGCATTGACGCAGTGGGAGAGTGGGAGTGAGATATGGGTTCGGCTGGAATGTGGAGTGTTTTTATCGTTGTTGTTTTGGGGGTTGTGTTTTTGTTTTTTGGTTTGTTTGTTTTGTTTCATAGCATCTTAGAGGGGTGCTCAGGGCAAGGAAATGTCCCTGGGTTAAACTGTAGGAAGCTGTGAAGGAAAGGTAGGGAGAAAAGGGCTTGTCCAAACTATTTCAGTATGCCCTTTTGAGGTGGCGAGCTGTGCTGGTGGTGGCATATGCCTCCGGTAGGGTCTCCCATGCCAGACAGGTCAAAATTGAAGGGTCAAATGTGTTCATGGGCAGGACGAGCTCACTAGCCTTCTGGCGGTCATCCTAGGAGAAGGACAACTCTAATTTCAAAGCCGGGCAGATGGAGCTCACTTAGCCCTGTAAGGCCATCCATCCAGGAGAAGGATACTCGAATTAAACCTACGTCCTGAGGACCTCACTGTCACCGTCCAAGCTTGCTAGGCCCTGGCAGATGAACCTCAGGAGTAAAGGGTGGGACCAGTTCTGCGCAAGCTGAGCCTCACCTAAAAAATCCACTGCGCAGGCTCAAGGGGTATAGCCACACTTGTAAAGTCCTGC
>NW_020955338.1:0-1853 GCF_003031625.1 Empidonax traillii | reverse complement strand
GTAATTTGAGCAGTCTGATTTATCTCCTTTCCTCTTGTACAAGGTGACGATGACAGCGTCACGAAGGTCTGAAGGCACTACACCTCGTTCCCAGCAGCGCACCACAAATTCGTGAAACTTAACATGGAGTGCTTGGCCACCGTGCTTCCAGATTTCAGGTGGGATTCCATCAACCCCAGCTGCCTTGCCAATTTTCACCTGCTGTATTGCTTTAAGAGTTTCTCCCATGGTGGGGGCAGTGTCCAGTTCTGTTTTCACTGGTTGTTGTGAAATGTACTGCATTCTGCATTACTGAGTCCTGAACTACACGGCTAGTACTGAAGAGAGTCTGGAAGTGTTCAGACCATCAATTCAAAATGGAAACTTTAGCTGTGAGAAGAGTTTGGCCATCTGTACTGAGTAGAGGGCTTTGAACCTGGTGTGTAGGACCGTAGGCTGTTTTCAGACCCTCATAGAATCCCCTGTAATCACCTGTATCTGCGCATGATTGGATTTTTTGCGCAAGATTGGTCCACCACTTGTTCTGGATGTGACGAAGTTTCTGTTGTAGCTTGCTGCATGCAAGTCGAAAGGCTGCTTTTCTTATATGACAAGATGGCTGAGCAATATGGGCTTGGTGAGCAGTTCTCTTCTTACTCAACAATTCCTGGATCTCATGATTGTTTTCATCAAACCAGTCCTTGTTTTTCTTAGAGGAGAACCCTAAAGATTCTTCAGAGGACTGCAGAATGCTATTTTTAAGAAGTTGCCAAAGTGCTTCAGGAGAGGAATGTGTGGAATGAACTTCGAGCCTGGATTGGAGATTTGCCTGGAAACTGTCCCTTACTGTAGCTGTTTGAAGACTGTTAACTTGAAGTCTCCTTCTAGGAATGCCACTCTTTTTAGGTTTGAACTTAAGGTGGAGGTTAAGTTTACAGCGCACAAGGCGATGATCTGTTTGGCATTCTGCACTAGGCATCACACGGGTGTGACAAACATCACGGATATCTCTCTGTCGGACCAAGATAGAATCAATGAGGTGCCAGTGCTTGGACCTCGGATGCATCCAGGTTGTCTTCAGACTATCTTTCTGCTGAAAAATAGTGTTGGTGATGGTAAGCTGCTGCTCAGCACAAAACTCTAGCAGAAGGCAACCATTATCTTTGCAGTTCCCAACACCGTGCTTGCCTAATACTCCTTTCCAGGCTTCGGAGTTCTTTCCTACTCTGGCATTGAAATCACCAAGGATAATGATCTTGTCATTTGCAGGGACCTTTTGGATAAGGTGGCGTAGGATGTTGTAGAATTTATCTTTTTCAGATAATCTTTCAGATTTTCAAGTTTAGAGGCAATAGAGTTTTTAATCGTGAAGCCAACTCCTGAGAGATGCCTTTCAGATCTGGGTTTACCTGACCAGTAGAGTGTATAACCGGCACCATGTTCTCTAAGGCTGCCTTCCTCAGGAAGACGAACTTCACTGAGAGCAGCAATGTCGATGTTGAGACGTGACAGTTCATGGGCAATTAGAGCAGAGCGGCGCTCAGGATGTCCACTGTTCGCAGTATCGAGCATGGTTCTGATGTTCCAGCATGCGAGTGTTAATTTGAGTACACCTTTGGAGGCAGGTGTATGCCTTTTACTCTTAATCTTTGTCTGACCGCAACAGAAGATGCCTGTTGGCCGCGGTTAACCAACCAGGTAAAGAGTGGAGATGAGCTTTGGTTAGGCCACCTTTTCTAGGCCCCTCTCCGTGTGGAGCAAGCAGTGCTCTCCTTGAAAAAGGCTGCTTGGTCGTTCAGGATGCTGCCGAGTGAGTCTGTCATCTCCAGGGTCAGACTCAGGCGACCAATGTCCTGAACCACCTGCGTGCAGGG
>NW_020955337.1:1426914-1428898 GCF_003031625.1 Empidonax traillii | reverse complement strand
AAGCTTCCCGCTGCCAAAAAAATTAAAACCCAAACACCTGTGAGTGTATATTTTGAGTAATTTTAAGGAGAAGAAAGTGCAGGGAAGTTTTATTTTTCAGTGACAGAAAACCTCCCTTTATTTATTCATTGTAAAGCCTCCCTGAATTCTTTCTTTATCACTGTTAGCTCCTATAACCTTTAAGCTTATTTCTGCATGGTTCTGCATATGCAGCAGATGTAAATGAAAAATGGAAATCTTTAAAAAACTATCCCCCAAAATGTGCTCCAAGTTTCTTAGCTCATTCCTTGAATCTCATTGCTAACTTCTGCATTTCAGCAGTTTTCAAACATATTTTTGCAAATTTCAAATAAGAGAAAATGAAAGGCTTCCTCTCATGCACACTATTGATCCTTAATGCTCCCCAATGGATTAAGATTTTTTTCATATGTCTGAAAAGCTTATTGACTGGGCAGAGACAAACTGTTCATTGCCTTGTAGCATCAATTTTTCATTGAGAAGGAAAAACATTTATGCACTTCAAAACTCATTAAATAATTAATGTGTTTCAGCTGCAGTAAAAAACCAGATCTAATTACCAATACCTGCCTAGTGAACCTTGTATAGCTGGGTTTATTCTACAAGGACTAATGACCATTTTACAGAAGCCTAGCACCCACCTTCAATAAGAAGCTAAGATGCAGTTGTGAATAGTTTGAAAGCTTAACTCTTATATTCAGCCAGTGACAGCTCCTATAATCTAAGGACTCTCCTGCATCCAGCAATAGGAATCCAGGTTTTATAAATGCCTTTTGGGTTTTTTTGTCTCTGGAAAAAAAGAAAATCAGATCCATTGTCCCCAAAACAGTGTAACTGAGCTCATTCTGACACACTAGCACCTGAAAGTGACCACCACAACCTAGCATATATCCATTGGTGCAGAACAAGAGCATTTGCAAGTAAAGTCTACAAGTAATTAGAAAGTGTAGAGGAAATTCTGCAGGAAGAGCAGAGAAACCTTCACAGGTGATTATCCATAGAAAATGTTTCTTATTGCTAGCACTGAGCAAGGATGTATTGAGCTTTTGGTAGCAGTCCCATATTTATTGCAAAGATAAGAATTTTTATCTGTAAGACCCAGGGAAAATTAGCAGGGAATTCTCACTGCAAAGAGACATGACAGAATACTTTTGAGTTTTAAAATCTGGAAGTGAATGTTGAGATGCATGCAATGGTGATTTCTTATAGCGGTGTCTATAAATAAATCCTACATAATGGCAAGTGCTTCAGGCACTTGATGTAACTTTCTCATTGGTTTGTGGGTTTTAGTGGGTTTTTTTCTCTAATGACTTTGTTGTCCACATAAATTGTGGGAAAATTAAAGAGACACCTTATTTCATGTGTATAAAAAGATTGGTTTAAAGATGGTGCTCAATGCAGTTCAGTTTACAAACTTGTCAGTCTAGAAACCAGGACAGGAGTTCAGCACAGACAGGCTGGACTATCTGGTCAGCCTTGCATCTACAGCTGCATCCCAAGACAGGGTGTGGCATATTTCATCAGCTGGTGCAAAAAGGTTTAATCCTTCCTCCTGAGACATCCCCACTGGTGTGAAATGAAGGGCTGTAGGAGAGGAAAGACCCTTGAGTGCAGATATCAGTGGAAACAAGTTAAGTCATGGTAGAAGTGTTTCAGGCAGACACAAGAGCAGGGCAGGCATTTTCACAGCTCGTTGGTCCATCGGCTTTCCTTTCTGTTCTGCTAGTTAATGTATAGTTAATGTATCGTGGGAGCCCCCGGTGGTCCAGGGGAAAATACACTGCACTGTCACTGCAGAGACCCGGGTTCGATTCCCGGTCGGGGCCCCTCCCCGGGCAGATGGAGCTCGTTAGCCCTGTAAGGCAATCCATCTACATCCTGAGGACCTCGCTGCCACCGTCCAAGCATGCTTGGCCCCGGCAGATGAACCTCAGGATTAAAGGGTGGGCTCAGTTCCGCGCACACT
>NW_020955337.1:1420800-1426323 GCF_003031625.1 Empidonax traillii | reverse complement strand
CCCGGGCAGATGGAGCTCGTTAGCCCTGTAAGGCAATCCATCTACATCCTGAGGACCTCGCTGCCACCGTCCAAGCATGCTTGGCCCCGGCAGATGAACCTCAGGATTAAAGGGTGGGCTCAGTTCCGCGCACACTGTGTCTCACCTAAAAAATCCAATGCGCAGGCTGGAAGGTGGAAAGACCTTCCCTGGTTCTTCGTTCGCGAAGAGACTGGCCATTTTTTTTTTTTTTTTAATGTATCGTACAGCACTTTTGAAGTAGACTGATCACGGTGTGATCAACTGCCTTTATGGAAGTCATTAAACCAAGTCATAGTTTTGTTTTAGTGGTGGGGATAATCAGTTACTGTCACTTCCAAGCTACATTGGGACAGATAAAAATCATCTAAATTGCAAAGCAAGCAATTAGAGAAATGTTTACAGTTGTGTGAGGTAGGGAACTTTTGCATCAGTCATCCTTCCCACAATCAATAAAAGCCGAGTCATTACTAACCTGCTGTACCAGAACTCCTTGGTCTTGGATTTCCTGTTTGTGAAAAAGGGATGAGAACAGTCTACCTACTGGTCTGTAAGAGCATGCATGTTTGAAGGCATGGGCATTTGACTTTCCATTTTCTCATTATATTAGAGTAGTGTCCGTGGAGGTTAACGTATCAGATACAATTTCTGATGGGGTGATTACTGTGAGTTAACTGATGATTCAATCTCTTATAAAAAAATCTGTTATGAGACAGGGCAGATACATGGGCGATGTTCGGACAGAATGCTACAAACATGTTGACTATCTCAAAGCAATAAAAAGTCAGGGGAACATCAGGAAAATACCATTTAAAATGCCATCAGGAAAAAGCTGTTGGGTTTCTGTTTCTTCCTCAAAGTAAATTTGTTTTTTTGTTTTTCTGGTCTAGATAAACAAGAGATTTGCAGTGACAAGCACTGAAATTTCCATTGCAGTGACACTTGTGACACAAGGCTGTAAGATCCTCAAGAGAAGCTCTGCACATCACCACAGATGGCCTTGGTTTGTCTCTCAGAAGAGCAAGGAGGAGACAGAATAGACTTTTCTCAGGAACTGTACCCATCATCATAGTTCCTTTTCAAATAAAGCTGGACTGCAGCAGGATTGATAGTGTCTCTGAGAGCTCAAGGAATCAATACTGCCAGCAGGAAAAGGCAAAGGCAGACTGCTGTATCTTCTTAAATGAGAATTGATTTTTATCCATTGTCCATTCCCATTGCAAAGGAACAAGCTTATCACTTCAAATCAAGAATAGAAGGGAGACTAATTCTCTGTCTTGGTAAAGGACAGGAGCTCAGTAAAGGTCACTAAGATCAACACTGTATTAAAGAAATCTTTTTTTACTTTACTTCCTGACAAAGAAAGTGGACTTGGGCTACTCAGCTGTCTGTCTTTCCTACAACATTGCTATCTGAGACTGCAAGGAGACCAGGGTGAGCTACCGAGGGAAAAAAAACAAACCAAAATGTTCATGAATTCTTCAGTAATAGAGAAGATCTGCAACATTTGCAGGCAGAGAACTCTGCCTCTCCTGGGAGAAGCCCTGGAAGCACTAGCAGCTCAGTGTTTGGCACAAGTCAACACCATGGACAACAGAGCTCTGGTGGGCTCCCAGCTACCCAACCATGATACTGCCTCCCCAGCTCTTCTGAAAGATGTTTTCCCACCCAGCTCCTTCTGGCATTCCAGTTCTCCCATATGATAAGCAGTCTAGATGGGGTGGGAAAACAAGTTTTACTTTTTTTGGGCAGACAGATGAAGCATAAGCAGAAAACACATCCTTTCATTTGTGCCATTGAGTAAGCTTCACACGGCCCTAAAACTCATTGCATTTTCCCGTAATTGCACACCAACTGTTATGATTAAAACAAACACCGTCAGTCCAGCTTTGCTTGCCTACAACTAACAATGCTTATTTTCCTTAATGCCTTCTGCACTAGGAATAATGAATATATTAGAATATACATATATTTACATATAAATGTATTCACAAGGATGTTTTACAAGCATGGAAGGAAGCTGAATTCACTACAGCAGAAGGCAACAGGACTAAAATATCTTGTTTAGCTCCACGGCAATTGATCTGTGACGTAGTGTGTGCAGAGGGGCAGGTGCTCTGAGCGCTGCTGAGGTAGAACTGAGGCTAGGCAGCATCTTAACGACATTCATGAGCTTGCTAAGTGTGTGTGAGTTCAAAAACCACCCGAGAAGTTCTCTGAAGCTCAGAAGTCAAGTGGCATTCATTTGCAGTCCATGTACTGGTGTCCTATTCTCCTACTACAGTGGCATCAATCTGGATGAAACTGGGAATTTCATTCCTTACATGATGATGAAAGAGAAGGGCACTTTTTACAGGAACATGCTAGAAACCTGTAGAGCTGTATGTGTTGTATGTGGCTTTCAGGTTGGCTTTAGAAGACACTGTACTACTGAAGGGGATTTCTGAAAATTTTCAGCGATGTTGGTGTGGTTTATAACCAGATCGGAACACACCCTCAGCCCCTCTTTATTTCTTCATGGCCTCCAAGTCCTCAATATGCCACATCGAAGCAACCACCACGTTCAGTCTAACTCAGAGTACTTTCAAATGTTCCTTTGAAGTTCCCAAATTCCTTTTGTTTAGCCTTTCAAGTTTGTTGCATTTTGAAGAAAAAAAAAATCCACTGTAAACTGTTCCTTCTCTTATAACTCTCCTTATTAAAAGAGATAGCTAGTCTTGTATTAAAAATCCAATATCTTTTATGACCAATATTTTGGGTGAGTAATAAATCTGTCACAAAGCTGTCACAGCTGACAGACTTTTTTGTTTATGTTATTCTGTCTAATTTGGTCTCTTCTTGTGACAGGAGTGTGTCTCTCATAGTTGTTTACAAGAAGATTTTCTGTGCTATAAAATAATTAGAAGCAATCACAGTCTAGCTTTGTGACTTTAGGTAAGGAGGAGGATTCAAGACACAGCTTTCATGAGAGAAAGAAAAGATAATTAAAAGGAACCATAAAATGTCTGGGTTAACTCTATAAAGCTGTTGTTCCTGCCTTATCACAGAAATAGTACAGATCCAGCAGTTTTGGTCACAAACTTTTCTTTGCATTTGCTCAATGAACTAACACCATGTCACATAATATGCATATTTGATTACACAGTGATGATAATTGATATATTCACCAAAAACAGTTCATAAACTGCCAGAAAATCAACTAATTCATTAAAAATGTCTGCCACCAAAGACCAAGACACTATGTTCTGTTGACTAAATTAAACACAACTAGTAATTTGATTAGACAACCTATTAATAGAATTAAAAAAAAAAATAAAAATTAAAAAGTGGCTTCAAATGAAGTATACAGTTTTAAAGCCAGGAGGAAAAATTTTCATCATTTAGGTTTAACTGAAAGACAAATGATAGTGCTTTGAAGTATGTGATCACAATAAGATATTGCAACTCAGAGGAAAGATTTAAAGGTTTGATGGGTCTGGTACCACACAATTCCTGACTGAACATTTCTTTGTTAGCAAAAAAAAGTAGGTCAATTAATTACAAACACTTTTAGTGGATGATGAACAGTCACCATATGTGAATTTTGTAACAATATTTGTGGAATATGAAAGCTCAAGTGTCACCTCTGGTAAACAGAGCTGAGGCTGGAGGATGAACGAAGTACGAGGTTAAGATGCCCTGATCATGGTATGTAAGGAATCGTCTTGTGACACATCTTCACAGACTCTTTGCAGAACTGTTTATGGTAGTAGGATCTAGCCCAAAGCATTGCTCATTTAATCTTTTCAAGTGTAAATGTGTTTAATACTGTCAAAGGGTACAATAAAGTCCCCTAGAATATAAAAAACCTGAAACTTTGGGGTCAATGAAAATCTGTTTATCAGGGTCCTTTGTATACACAGGAATTTGCAAAATAATCATCTGTATCCCTTAACACACATCTGACTACTGAAAATTATTGCATGCAAGACGTATTATGGGTATGGATGGATACCAGGCTTTCTTTTTGTACCTTGTCTAAGTTGTTGACCTGAAAATATGCCAGAACTCCATGAACAGCATTTTTCTTCTGAAATTGTTCTAGACTACTCTGTAAATAGGAAAACTTCTTTGTTACTCAGACAGAGGGGAAGAGGTTGTGCTCTGTACCAAAAGTGTCAGGGCTGAATAGTTTTAATTTGTTAACCACTCAGATTTTAAAACATGTTTTGAACACACTTTTATTTTGGGATATGTATCTAGTTACCAGGATTAAAGGTTTGACACGTGATTGTACAGCAGTTTGACCTGTTCCTCCTTTTACAACTGGTATATTCTAAATTAAAGTGTTGTATCACTTATTTCATGCACGAGCTGAGAATGTTGATCTAATATGCACTGAAAGCCTTCGACTGTCCTCTTAATTATTCCTGGCAGAAGAGGCACTCCCTGAGACTACAAGGATAATGATCATTACCTTGAAAAGCCAAAGGTGACAGGAGCAAAGTTTGAGTGGGGATTGCTCATTCATTAGGTAAATTCTGTATTTTCTCTGCTATGAACCAACTGCTTGGACCATCAGGAGTTAATCAAGCAGCTGTGTTCTATCAGCTCTACTTTACAAATGCAGAAGCATATTAACAGTGTTGTGAGGTGACTGAACTGCTACTCCCAAAAATAGTTTTAATGTGCTAGTCTCAGTTATCTAATTTTATCTTTCTCAGCCATCATGTCTCACCCTAGAAGCACATCTTTATTCTAGATTTGCACCTTCAAAAACAGCAGAATGCTGTCAAATTAAGGACAACTCTACCAAGTACATCTCCTTTGTCCGACAAGGGACTGCCACAAGCTACCCCCATGGTACAGCTGAGGGTCCCTTTTTCATCTTGACTCTTGAGAGCTGTTTCTGGAGGCTCGAATTCATGATAGTTTTAAGCTCAACAGCATTCCAAGGTGAAGGAAATTGGGTAATTTTTTTTCTGTCTGGACAACCCTCTGTATAAGGGAAACAAAACCTCTGCAAGGAGGTACTGCCAGTAATGACACAGAAGACTAAACATGAACTCCAAGTCAGCACCAGTTGTCCTTGTGCATTTTGAATGTCCTTGTTCTGCCTGATGAGGTTTGCAGAGGAAGTCCACTGGGGACATAATGCCAAAGTTAGGGTTTTTAAGTGCAGGGTTGTATCTGGGGATACAGTAGAAATCACTACGGGTTCTGGTCTGACCTAATCAAATTGAGGAGTAATTGACCTTAGGAACAGCTTATTCAGTCAGCATTATTGTAAAAAGAACTTATATGAGATCAAGCAATTGCTGCCCTGTCCTTGAAAACAACTAGCTAAGATAAACCCACATATGACAATCACAATTAATATTTTTTTATTATTATTGAAGGGGAATTAAGACTGTTTCCATGTACTCAGTCAAGTTTTGTTACAATCTTAAGACTTGTAAAACTACAGCTAATGTTAATTAGCTAACAATACTTATTATTATCATTGTTCTTATTTTTAATAGCTGC
>NW_020955337.1:1371820-1420523 GCF_003031625.1 Empidonax traillii | reverse complement strand
GATAAACCCACATATGACAATCACAATTAATATTTTTTTATTATTATTGAAGGGGAATTAAGACTGTTTCCATGTACTCAGTCAAGTTTTGTTACAATCTTAAGACTTGTAAAACTACAGCTAATGTTAATTAGCTAACAATACTTATTATTATCATTGTTCTTATTTTTAATAGCTGCATTATCACATAAGCAAGAACCATTGTGTTCAGGATGGTGCACAGATGCTCTATAAGTTGGTATTTACTTCAAAACGCAATTATACGAGGATTAAAGTGAAAAACCCCAGGACAGGGAAGTATGCACAGCATTTATAATCTAGTCAGCATGTAGCTCAATTGAACCTATTAAAATGGAAATCATATGATAACTCTCACATTATTATACTGAAAAGATTAGAGGTCAGAATTTGAAAACCCTAATTCAGAAAGAGTAAGAAGTCTTGCAGACCAGGGGCTTCCAGAGTAGTTGAGGGAAGCTTTCATGGAATATAATCAGTGTTCAGGAGGGCTACTATGTTTAGCAGCATGGTGGCTGCTTGAAATATCAATCTGTGAGCTTTGGTCTGTCACCCAAATGCAAGTTGGTGGGAGGGAAACACAGCTTGTGTGTCAACAAGTCTTTCAAAACAGTTGACTGAGAAAGTGGGAAAATGCTTCCTTTTCAAACAGCAGTACTTCTGACCAGCTAATGAGTATGCATTCCCTGCTCCTATCCCTTACTAGCAAGTTTAATGTAAAGCTTCTAAACTTTGTGCTCTGTCATTTTTGTGTGGAGCATGACTGTTTTGCCTGTGCTGATGGCTCTATGACAATCTCTACAGCAAATAACTGGGCTCTTCCATAAGAGCATGGGTTCTTATCCATCTCTGCAAAAGCAGTACATGTGAGAATTGTGGTCAGGAGTACAGTGATCAAGTGATACTGCTCTTCATGAGGAGCTGAGTGAAGTGCAATGTAGGATGTTTTTGTTAAAGGAGTAGGAGTGTATATTAATATGGTATGGAATATGGCAAATATGGCATCTTATGAGAAAGTTATTAAAAAATAAAAATATGTTTATGCTCCTTGAATGTGTTTACACCTTTCTAATGGAAAATTTTTATTTGCACTTTCTGGTGTATGTTGATTTAAGCAGCATAAATATAGAAAAACGCAATTATGAATGAAACTTGCAAAGCCCTACAATATGAGTATCCCTGAAGTTTCCTTATACACATTTCATGTGAAAGGATCTTACAGTTATTTTTAAGTGTTCCTTGTACTTAGATTCATACATACATCTCTCTGCAGTACTTCACCTTCCAGAACAAAAGGAAAAAAATTTTAACAATTTCCATTCAGTTTGTGTTGTTATAATAAGTAATAACAAACTTGACCCCAGCAACTTGTAGCACCTGAAATGCAAAGGAACTTACCCTGAAAGCTTGGATCATTCTTTGTAGTTTAGCAGAGATAACCTTGGATTCTGGGTTCAGCCGCTTTTCTGGTTCTCCTTCAGTACTCCCATGTGGGATACTGAAGGAGCTTGGTGACAGATTTGTAAACATAGCATTGACAACATGATTTGAATCATAATGAGGATATAAATAAATACTTAAAGGTTCCTGGTACCACCAATCAGGGAAGTTTTTAGGCAGGGGATGGAAAGAATGATGCTACTGAAATTTTATGAAGTCAGTAGACACACACAGATCTCGTTTGTTCCCCCCATAGCTATTATGATCCTGCTTGGCAGGAGAGAGAAAGAATCATTCAACGGGGAAGAGTAAAGAGAGTGCCTTCCACATCCATCTCCAGTGCTGCAGCAGAGAAGCTCTGCAGCTCACAGTCATCATGCTCTTGGGATGATGACAGAGGGGAAGGGAATGGAAGAGAAAGAAGGAACTCTGAACAGACTTTGACAGAACATGAGACAGTTATTGTAAACTTTTGAAACTCTTGATGCTTAGTAATTTTTTGACTGGGCAGCTAAAATCAAAACACAGATGTCAAATATGTGTAGTGACCATTACTGTTGCAAAGATTTTTAATTTTTTTTTCCCACTGACTTTTCATTCAGATCTCAAATAATTCCAAACTCTATATAAAGCAAGCCCTCACAACACTGTATATCACACACCAAATCAGTGCCAAGGGAGATTTCTGGACAAAAGGTTTATGGACTTCACCAACATCTACCAGGGCCCCATGGCTGATTCAGGGGGTTTAGTATCTTTTTATAGGTACTGCAACACAGAGATTATTCTCATACAAGCAGTTCCATCACAATCTGCTTCTGTTGACTTGTACTTAAATGTGCATGTTTTTTTTTCCTTATTCTCTTCTCCTTTCATGAGTACTTCTACCGTGATGTACAATCTTGTCCTCCAAATTCAAAGGTAAGTTCTGCAGGTACTGCTGCCTGTAAACAAATGTTAGAGCCCCACAAAATAACAAACATAGAACTGATGTTGCACACATTAAGCTAAGCTGAAAATTTTCTAAGGTGACCTGTTGAAAAATGCTGATATTACAGAACGAAAATGTCTTGAAATGTTAAAGTTCCTATTGTACAATTAATGTTAAGTCTTGCTATCAGGAAGTTGAAATAATTAATTTCAAAAAAGTCCTAACACTTTTTCCCATCCTGTTTTTTCAGCTAAATAGCAGAATGAGACTATCAGATTACCAGCTCCGAGCTTGTTGAAATGAGATGCTGTGTATGGTGAGAATAAAATATTTCTGCATATTTGATTTGCAAAATATTCTGAGATTTTCAAGCCAATTTAAGACAATGTAGAATTTTGAAATTTCAGTATCTTGCATGGCAATTCCTTTTTCCAGCCTCGTGTAGCCATTGGAGAATAAGAACAAAGCAGAAGAGCTTTGAAAAGAGAGAAAGAGAAAATGCAGCAGTTGGTAACTATAAACACAGCTGACTGAGAAAAAATTAGTAGCTTTCCCAAAGCATTGTGACCTTTAGCAAATGAGAAACTTTGTGACAGTGATTTTATTAAATGCAAATTTTGATTTATTACCTGGGTTTGGCAGGCATTGCTGTGAGATTCTCAACGTAGTTAATGAATTTCTGTGTAATTTGTTTTTTATCCTCTTAACGGACTAGATATTTCTATTTTAAACCCCACATATTTATATCAAGGAACAGTTTTAACCTGCCTCCGACTTTGCTTTCACTGAATTGTCTTTCTCAAGTGCAAGTGTGGTCTTGTTGCTGCTCAAGTAGTTGCCCAAGTCAGTTCACAGCAGAGGAGTCCAGCAGCATTCATTCATTTATCTCCATGCACTACAGTAATATTTCAGTATGTGTGGGTGACAGTGCAGAGGTTACATGGATGGGAAGGCCTCAGAGCAGCAACCTGTGTCCTCAGACTGTCCCTGGTGTAAAACACCACTATGTAGTTGGGCTGCCCTCTTTCCTTTCTCTCTTAAATCCCAGAGATTGGGATAGGTAAGAAGAGGAAAGGGCTTGTTCTTCCCAACTCAAAAAATCTGACAAAGGCGTGGATTGGAAATCAGCAAGGAATCTAAGTGTGTCAGACCCTCAGCATATCTGAGTGCTGTCTTGCTAGCATGGTAAGCTTTGCATTGTCTTAAATACAGAATTATGGAACTGTATCAAATACTGTTGCAGATGCATATCAGAAATCTCTCTAACAAACCCATGCTGACAAGGTTTTCCAAACCAGAAAGCTGGGAGTAGTTGATTCCCATATCTGAAAGTAGAGGGTTTGATAAGGACCTTTAGTCTCGGTAGCCTTCAAGAAGCAAAACATCTTTCTTCCTGGAGCTGAGTCTGTAGTTGTTTATCCACATATCCAGCCAGTGAACCATAGAGATCTGATAGTTATTCAGTGAAGAATTCCTGATGAATGAAGAAACACTCTATTCTCTGATGTCTTCTATTTTGTACTTCCAATTCTTACACAACAACCCTCTTACTGAGGTAAGTATACTTGCTTTAGAAACTCCAGGGAATGAAGGGCCTGAAACTGTTTAAAAAAAAAAAAAATGTTAGCAGATATAGACTGAGGGCAGAAACTCTCCTCCAATTTACTTCTTTTCTTTGCCCACAAAACCGTAAATAGAATATGAAGAGTATACTCCAATTGTCCTCCAAACCAGAATATTTAGTGATTAAATTCTGGGGCTAATTGGGCTACTTAATCCCCATTGCAGAACATCAATTTCCAGTTTCAACTCCAGGTTGAGTAACCATTTTTAGAGAAAATAAATGAAAGGACAGACACATAAGTTGTCTTGCTAGACTTCTGTAAAATTACGTTACTGAAAGAAGAGCACATTGAGATTTACTGCTGTATCATTTTTTGTTTTATTACAGACAAAAAATTGTCTTTGCAGCACATAGTGCTTTCAGAAAAAAAACTTATCTAATTCCTTACTTTTTTTTCTCTGAACAAAATTTATTGCTGTTTTTTCTATTATGGACATGTCTTAAGGTCCCAGCAGAGATGGTGTCACCATTCCAAAAATCTCTGGCTCGAACAGAGAGTTAGAGACATTTTCTGCCCTGGAAAACTGAATTGTAAGTGAATATGGCAGAGATAAGGAGTGAAAAAAGAACTAATAAGGTCACCTTTTACAGGTCAGTTAACTGTAACATTGAGTTTGTGTCTGGCAATATGCATCAAGTTGGAATTTGAATCCAGGTTTCCTGAAACCAAACCTGACAGCTTTGGGAATCTATTCCCTTAACTGGCCTCTCGAACTTCCTCTCATTTCAGACCATCTGTGCTGGTTTTGGCTGGGATAGAGTTAACTTTCTTTACAGTAGCTGGAATGGGTTATGGTTTGGATTTGTGTTGAAAACAGCATTGATAATGCAGGGTTACTTTAGTTATTGCTGACCACACCAGTCACCTGTTTACAGGCTGGGGATGCACAAGAAGTTGTGAGGGAATGCTGCCGGGAGAGCTGACCTCAACTGACCCAAGGGATATTCCATACTGTTATGACGCCATGCTCAGTATATAGAGGAAGAAGGAAGCAGGGAATGGTTGGAGGGATGGCATTTGTTTTTCCGAGTAACCACTTCATGTGATGGGGCCCTGCTTACCTGGAGATGGTTGTACACCTGCCTGCCGATGGGAAGCAGTGAATGCATTCCTTGTTTGCTTGGCTTGCTTGTGTGGCTTTTGCTTTACTTATTAAACTGCCTTTATCTCAACCCATGAGTTTTCTAGCCTTTATTCTTTCAATTCTCTCCCTCATCCCACTGTGGGGTATAGTGAGTGGGTGTCTGTGTGGTGCTTAGTTACCGGTTGGTGTTGAACCGTCGCACTCATCATTGGTTTTCTGGGCATTAGTTTCAAACAGACATCAGAATGTCAGAGTAATCTACAGATAAAAAGAAGTGAATTTTAAAACCTGAAGTGAATTTTAAAATGCAAAGAGTCATCACTCGGTCTTCTCCAACACTCCAGGGCTGTTATTACCATACTGAAATTACCTCTGGATACAAAAAGCTTAAGACTGTTCCAGAACACTAAGTCACACAGATGCAGGTATACTGCCAGGATCCAAGTACGCAGTGAAAAGGACAAAATTGATCATGAAAAAATACCTTAGGTGGCAGGTGAGATCAACTTTGTTTCACTTCTGATGTAATCTAGATTGCAACTTCAAACTTGTGACCTGGGCACTGACCCCCTTTTGCAGAGGTAAACAAAAATTACGTCCTCTGCCTTTAACTGCTCAGCAATCTAAATATTAGAAAGGGGAAGCAAAGGCACAAAGAGAGAGAGGAAGCCCAGAGACTTTCCTGAGGAGCAGTAATTGTGAACATCTCATCATGCAAGCTGCCTGGCCTAGCCCACCCTTCTCTCCCCATCCTTGCCAATACAAACCAAGTTGCACCAGTGCTGAAAGGGAAGCACACTGCCACAGCTCCATTCTTTAATAAATAAACACATCTGTGCATTGTCACAACAAATTAGGAACTACTTATTCATTTAAGTTCATTGAACTTGATGGAATCAATAATCAGTAGCGAGCCGGCACTGGATTTATTAAGGCAGCTCTCTAGGATTCAGTAACAGGAGTGAGAACTCACCCACCATTTGCATTTCCCCCTAGACAGGAAACTGGGCTAAAATAAATCTTGGTCCAAGTGAAAATAATGGGTAATACTCACTTTAGATGGCACTGTTTTGACATCTAAAACAGCTGAGCTTTTCCCTAAATAATACATGAAAGGCTGCTCAATGCCCGATACGTGATAACTGTATTGTGCATCTTGTGAAAAGAAACTGAAATAAGACCAGAGAAACTGTCCTTAGAAATTCATGCTTATTTTTTGCCTGTCTGAAGCACATCAATCCATTCAAGCAGATTGGCTTTTGATTGCAACCTGTGTGTTCCATTTGGCCAACAACATGTTAGAAATTCAGATCTCTGCAAAACAGGTGTTTGCCCTTTCTCTAGATGGGCAAGTGTATAAGACTAGAGCTTAATATTTATTAGAAATGTCCAATCAATCTTCTGACTTTGCAGTTCTGTGGATATATCACATATTAACAGGGCTGGGAATAAAAGTCAAACGCAGCACCAGATGTGAAATATGACAGTGCTGTAAAATAATAAAGAACAGCCAGAACTTCTCACTTTATTACTATTATAACAAACTTTTTTACTGAGGAAGTCACAAAAAAGTAGAAGAATCTATTGTGCTGGGCACCATTCAGGTTCTTAACTGGGGAATAAATCTCACCCCAAATATTTTTCAATCCATGGCCTTGTAGGAATGCACTTTCTGACCTTATTCTTGGAGCAGCTCCACTGACAGCGGTGCTGTCACAATGATAAAGTTGTGCTTGTATGCACTGCAGAATTGGAGCCTTAAAAGATGAAACAAGAAAAAGGCTCAAAGCCTACAGCGATCTCTACTTCCCATCATATTTAATAGCTGAGAAACCAAGGCAGAGATTAGTTGGACCTTCATGGTCAGAGGTCATCATTATTCCTGGCATTAATCGGTAGATATTTTTTGGCTTTTTTAGCAGGAAGACCAAAGATCCAAATGGACTGTGTAGACAGAATCCCCCTTTGGTTAATCTATAAATTTAAAAACTATTATAAAATTAATTATATTTTCAATTATTGTCTCATTAAGTTTTAGTAATAAAAAGAAATTAAGACAGTTTCTCATCAGAAATGGGAGTACTTTTCTGAAAGGTAATGATCCAAGTGCTGTTCTCAGTAACTCACCATTACTTCAAGTTGCTATTCCCACCTGACAGACTTCAAGATATTAAAAAAAAATCTAAATATAGTAAGTTTTAATAATTAATTAGTAATTAATTAGTAATTTTGCAATAATTTTAATGGCTTAACTATGAAGTGCCACTCACTCTCCAAGTTGTCCAAAGCATTTTTCAGAAGTTTAATCATAAAAATAGAATTTAAACTACATTAAAGAAGCCCAGCAAATTACAAGTTTTGGGTTAAGTGTGTAAATTGCAGATTTGCACACATTAAAACTTCACCAGGGAAGGCAATGCAGACAACTGGATGGAGCATTTGAAAGGGTTAAAAAACTTGAGCTCTGATTCTAGCTCACTGACTTATTTAATCTTCCCATAGCACCTGAGTGAACAGCTCTTGACTTCAGAAAGTATTTCCTGAAACTTCCACATCCCTGTGGTTTGAACCTGGCAGAAACAAACATCAATGTCTAGAAAAACTCAGAACCACAATCAAACATCTGTGTCATATTTTTTTTTCCTTCTATAGTGACATCTGATAAGTAAGGACCTAACTACCTGATCCACAATTGGTCTCAAAAATAAGAAGATTTAGGTGAGAAATGTACTGGGGCATCACTGAAAGGTCATGGGGAAGGTTGTGCCTAGAGCAGGAAAAATCAGAAAACATTGTTTGACTGAGGTACCATGAAAAGCATTATTTAGGCATAGGTCTGGTGATTTGCATTGCTTGAAACCAACCACCAGATTCGATAGAAAAGGTTCTCAAAGGGGCCCACACTAAAAGAATAGTGGAGAGATTTGTAATGTCAAAATGTCACGTGGCAGTATACAGGTCAGAGGAGGATATCTTCCCTGTTGTCCAGCTCCTTTTAAGGATTCCTGTGTCTTGCAGTGCGAAGGTGCCACCGCCTCAGAAATTACTCTTCCCCTTTAGATGCAACCATCATGCCAGAGAGAAAAATATTTCAGAAAGCACAAATGCTGATCCCTTGTAACAGCTGTCACAGCCACGCCTCCTGAGTAAACTGCATTCCCTCGGCAACTTGTGATTGCGTCTTGCGATTAGACTGACTGAAATTATCTCAGTTAAAAAACATGCAAATGGCATCAGGCATAAAGACATGATGGTGGTGGAACAGAGGGCTGTTTAAAGCGAATTAAAAGTGAAAAGTGAAAATGAGCAATCCAGTCAGAGCAGTGTCACTTGTGTTACATAATTTCATATGCAAATTTGTTTTATCCTAAACTGCCCCTAGATGGCATGGACCCACTTAAGCTAAATCTAAATCCTGCAATGTGGAATTACTAGGGACATGGGAAAAATATTATCATCTGAAGAATAAAGTTGATCTGATGGAGAAAGTATATTAACTGCGAGCAGCTTTAATGTGCCTTCTGCAACAACCTGCTGGGAAAGCAAAGTCTCTCTGCTGGGGTACCCAGCACTAGCAATCCTCATTTTCCTGCCTTTTCAAGAAAAGTCTGATGAAGAGAGGCAGTGATGTGTCTGGGCATCATGGTTCTATTCTCCTGCGTACTTCAGACAGAGCACACATACTGGGAAGTGACTGCTCCTTGGTCTTGCTTGGCCCTTTTACACCTAGGGCTGATACAAAGAAGAGTCCTTCACATCAACTGCCTCGATTTCCAGAGATCTGGAAGCCATCGTTTTTTCAGTGGGAACCAGGAAGAACAGAGCTGCATTCTTCCTTTCACCTGCAAGAACCTTCTCTGTTGTCCCCATTTTTCACTGGTGTCTGCACAGTATAATGTCTTAAATGTGGAAATACACAAGGTAGCAAGAATTATGGATTAGGTGTCAGTAAATAGGGTAAAAAGAGGTTTCAAATTGAACATTCCTTTTATAAATGTGATTTTTGATGAAGTTATATTGCAAGCTGCCACACAACACATTCAGCAAGTGCTTCCTTGCTATCATAAGATATTATTCTGCCTCCAAATTTGATTTGTGTAAGGAGGGAACCAGAGAGTGCCTCATAAATTACATTGTTGACTAATTTGGCCATTGGATTCTGGCATACCAAGGTTGCAAACAATGTTTAGTTGCATAACCTTTAAAAGGTTATACAACCATTATGTCTCATTTCACAGAAAACAGAGAGTCTATTTCTTCCACCTGAGTTTGTTTATTTAATTTCAGTATTTTGGCTTTTAAGAAAAATTTTCACTGTACACTTTCAGTCTCCCTATTTCAGATTCACATTAAGTTAGGCCATTTTAAGAATAGTTATGCTGATCATTTCTACTTCTATGATTTTTCTGTCAAATATTTAGGGTTTCATTCTAGCCTGCCTTGGAAAAATAACAAAACCATTTTGCCTTCTTAAACTGATTAACTGTACTTAGTCCCTTTATAACTTGCACCGCACAATAATAGAGTTAAAACTGTTAAAAACAGAAAGGAGGGATACTGAACTCACCTTTACATATTTTGTATGTGTGTGTATGTTATTTTATTTATTCTAAGGAGTAGTAGTACATGGTATAGAAACACAGAATAATAACATAGGAACATAAAATGGTTTGGAGTGAGAGGGCCTTAAAAAAAAAATCTATTTCCAACCACCTGCCATGAACAGGGACACCTTCCACTAGACTGGGTTGCTCAAAGTCCCATCCAACCTGGTCTCAAACACTTCTAGGCATGGGGCATCCACAGCTTCTCTGAGCAACTTGCTCCAGTGCCTCACCACTCTCACAGTAAAGAATTTCATCCTAATATCTAATCTAAATCTAATCTCTTTCAGTTTGAAGCCATTCCCCCTTGTCCTGTCACTAAATGATCTTGCAAAAAGTTTCTCTCCATCTTTCTGGTAGGCTCCCCTCAGGTGGTAGAAGGCTGCAAATAGATCATCCTCTAGCCTTCTGTTTTACAACAATCCCAATTCTTTTAACCTTTCCTTTCCATCCCTCTGATCATCTCCATGATCCTCCTCTGGACTCGCTCCAGCAGGTTCACGTCCTTCCCGTGGTGAGGACCCCAGAGCTGAATGCAGCACTCCAGGTGGGGTCTCACCAGAGTGGACTAGAAGCGCAGAGTCACCTCCCTCGACCTGCTGGCCACGCTGCTTTCAATGCAGCCCAGGATACAATTTGCTTTTTGGGCTACATATATGTATGTAGACAATTTTTCTGTAGTTTTGGAACTATTTTTTTATCTAAATATGCTTGTGATGAGATATACATAATTTTAAGTAATTAAAAGGTGCAGACAGTAGTCTAGTAGGGAAAAGGCTTGTAGTCCCTGTCACTGCACCTAAAGAGGAAGTAATGTCATCCTATAGGAATCGTAGCACTTATGTAGGGCCTCATGGTTGAAGCTGAAATGGATGAAATGAGCTGCGACTTGCCATTTTATTTTGTGTTTCTTGATGTTTGCAAAATCTCAGACCATTTGTGGATATTCTCTTTTCTTCTACATCAGATCTACAAGGAGGAGTTATTATTCTTTCATGTACATTTTATGGTGCGTACTTTTCAGGCAAAAGGCGTGTGGTAACTTGGACTGAAGTTAGTTAATGTCATACAACTGAAAAATACAGGGTACCTGAGACTCCTTTAGTCGAAAAAGCATACAGCAATGCCAGCCACCTTTTAAAGCTCTGCAAACAATTTTCAAACAATGCCTTTGGTAATTTGTCCTACTGTGATTCCTTAATACTTGAGAGGCATTGGTTTTATATACTATGAAAATGTCATCTTTATTGCCTTCCTAAAGCTTTGCTTTATTGTGACGTCCACAAAAATACTAGAAATCACCTGAAACAATCTAAACAAAACAAAATCTGTAACAATCAAGTAGATAGTATTTTGAGCTGAGCACTTACACTACTATTGTTTCCTTGTATTCACACATCAATCTGGATTTGCCTTCTACTTTTAATCAATGTGTGGAGGTAACATTTTCAGTTGTGTTGTCCCATTGGTGTCCTCTAGGCATCCTTTTCATGACCAGGAATCCAAAGTGTTTCAGCATTATGAATAAGTGCAATTGAAATATCTCTGCATATATTTTTTTCAGATCTCTCACAAAATATATATGGCTGTAAGGCACAGCCAAAAAATGATGACAAAAACTTTTCATCAGTATTAGTATCTCATAGCAGCTAGCAAGCACTAGGTTGAGATTAGGAGAAAACTCAGTAATTTTCTCTTTGTTTTTCATTTCTTATGTCAAAATGAAACCTGATGGACTGCACAGATCTTTTCTCAGGCTTTGTAGCTGGATGCCCAAGTAGGTTGTGACACTGTCTCATAGTGGAGAGGGCTTTTACCTGTGTTCTCTTGTCTCTTACATCATGCATTTTCCTTTTCTGTTCAAAATGTTGGTAATGTTTTATTCTGGCCCTGATTTGGCAAGCATTGCGGGATGGCTATATATTTTGAAGGAAAAGTACCTGCTTGGAACTTCCATTGATGAAACCCTGATCATGCACCACAAATAGATTTAGCAAATCTTTCTAGACCCAGGCCCAGAAAGCACAGTTTTGCCCCCCTCCTGCAGGTTTTTCTGGGAATGTCACCCTGTTTTTTCTCTTGGAAACTGATCGGTGTGACCTGGCCAAGTTAGACACAATTTAGACACTGTTCTTGAAGTCTGGAGTATCAAAACATGAATTTCACTACACACCCCATGCAGTTAAACTGCACACACTCCACACCTATTTGTCCCAGACTTCAACCACTCCTAATCCGTCGGGGCTACCAGATATCTATAAATCATCCTGACCAGTGCAATGTATGGATCAGAGGAGGATTATTATTAAAACCCTATAGTCCATCTTGATAAACTTTTGCTGTACAATATGTTTTGAGTAATGTCTGGAAGTGGCAAAACTCATGCATTGGATGCCTCCCTGTTACACAAATAAATCCCCAGAAGTCTGACACTTTTATTCTCTCAGGGGAAAACTGACAAAGCAGATCAAACAAGGGGCTGCGTGAACCTGTTCTGCTAATGCAGGGACAAGGCACTCAGCTAACATTTGTGTAATGCCTTTCTTGTTGTTTAAAAGTATTTGTGAAAGAAGAAAACAACAAGTTTGCACAGTCTGCAAAAGATAAGAGTTTAAGTTAAATACAAGACTAAATTCCAATGGTAAAATTTACGTTGACAGAAACAGAGAAGTTGGTCCAAGGAAAGAAATGTTGATCCCCCTTCTCCACCCCTTTATAAGATATAATATTGCTGAAACTAAGAAGGCTTGTGACTTGGTAAAAAAAGTAAAGAACCTAGGTGGGGTTCTTTTAAAAATATTCTTAAATGTTTTTTAGTTCTTTGTAAATTCTCTAATTAATTTACAGTCACATTTCAATTTGTATGTATTAAGAAATGCATATTATTAAATGTTGCATATTATCAAATGTGTTGGGTGTGACTGAGATGTACTTAAATTTCATCATAGAGCTTTCCTAGTGCTGTTCTTTACACTTGCAGCTAGAAAAGTGTTGATAACACACTAATGTTTTGTCTGCTGCTGAGCTTTTTTCGCACACCCATCATGGTTGTTTCTCCAAACCACTACTACCTGGCCCCAAGCCTGAAAATCTGGGGGTGGGAAATAGGCTGGGAGGGGACCTACCCAAGACAACTAACCTAAACTGACCAAAGGGATATTCCATACCATATAACAATATGACTCATCAATAAGAGTAAGAAGAGGAGGAAGGAGGGGTGGGGGAATCAATTATTAAGGTGTTTGTCTTCTGGACCAACCACTACCAAAGCCCCTACTTCACAGGCTGTGGCAGATCATCACCTGCTGATGGGAAGTAGAGAATAAAACCTTTGTGTTTTCCTTTGTTACACCATGTGGACCTTGGTTTTCTCTACTAAGCCACTTTTATCTCAATCCATGAGATTTTTGTTTTCTTTCCCATCCTGTTGAGGAGTGACAGAGCTGTTTGGTGGGCACTTGACAGACTCTCGATGGGCTGCAGGTCTTCAAGAACTGCTCCAGCATGGGTTCTGTCCATGAGGTGTAATCCTTCAGCAATGGACTTCTCCTGGATCCATGTCCCCTACAGAAACACAAAAAACTAGCTCCAGCAATGGATTCCTCTCTCCAGGGCCACAAGTCCTGGCAGGAACCTGCTCCAATGTAGGGTCTCAACAGGCTGCATCTTCTTTCAGGGCACATCCATTTGCTGTGGCACAGGGTTCTACACTGAATACCAGGGGGATATCTGTTCTTTCATGGATCTCCATGGGCTGCAGGGTGACAACCTGCATCACTATGGTCCACGTTACAGACTTCAGAGGAATCTCCACTCTGGCACCTGGAGTACCTCCTAGCCCTTCTCCTCCGCTGACCTTGGTGTCTACAGAGCTGTTTCTCTCTCACATTCTAACTTTTCTCTCCCAGCAGTTGTTGTGCCCCTCCTTAAATACATTATCCCAGAGATCTCACCAACATTTCTCACAGACTCAGCTTCGGCCAACGGCAGTTTGGCATTGGATCTGGTTGGAACTGCCTCTGTTGCACACAGGAGCAGCTTCTGGTGTCCCTCACAGAAGCCACCCCTTTAACTGTCCCACTGCCAAAACCTTCCCTTGTAAATACAGTACACATACATTTCACTCTGTGAGAGCACATCTTATGAAAAAACTTCAAAAACCATGAACTTTCTTTACTTGTTTGATATGAATATAAATTGATACCTATAGAACCTAAAGGACTCTTAACATTCAATCATTCCTTCAGGTCTTCTACTCTGCCAAAAAAAAAAATAAATTGAACTCCATCTCAATTATGTATTTTTAATAGCTGTTACTGATCCTTGGCCAGCTGTAATAAAGGCATTTAATAGTTTACTGGCTCACACTCTCATTATTCCAGCTTTGCTAGAGGCATCATGATTGCTGACTCATACATATTTCTTAATCAGATTTTTTTTTTCAGATGCTATTCACCAAACTGAGACACTACAGTTAAACTTGAAAGCTTACATGAAACACATTTAAAATTTCCAAAGAAAATTCATGAAAGCTCTCTTTATTTTAAGAAGTTTTCTTTGACTTTCAGAGTTGGAAAAAAACAATAACTGGATCTGCAATTCCTCTGAAAAATGATTGTGTTATTGGTAAGTCAACTCCTGCGTGAATAGATGTTCACCCTCAAGCCTCCTTAATTTGTCCTCATTTTGGAGGTATGATATGTGTTTTCTGGATGCAGAGGGGACACTGGGTTTGTTGCTTCTATTCCCAAACTGCAGGAGTCAAATAAAATCCAGATAACACAAGTTGTGTGTTTCAACTAATATTCCTGTCTTCATTTTCCCTATTTTCCTCTGCAACCACGAGGAATAAAAAAGGAGTATTTCTTCCAAGATGAAGGTTGCAATACACAATTATGTGGCATAAAAGGGCTGTAATAACACCCTAAACAAAAGAAGACTTGGAGGAATGTCTAAAGAACAGACATCATTGGCACTGACGGATTTCACAGGACAAATTGTTCCAAAGCTGTGTGCTTAAGGTTAGAATCTGAGCTCCCATCAGCTTCCCTGGGTCCTAAACAGCTTCTGACAATCAGGTCCCCTTCAAAGCCACCTCTGGCTGCTGCATGTTGTGATGATACACGTCAGAGTGTATGAAAAGACAGAGACATATGGGTATAAGTCTATGAAAAGAAAGCTTGAATCTAAGAAGGAAATTTTGAGAAAGGGGACATGAAGAACACCACTGAAGGAAGATAAGAGAGGGGATTTTAAAAGAGCAGACAGAAAGAACACGAAAGTAGCCTTTGAGGAAAGCAGAGAGAAAACTGTTTGTGAAGAGGCTCAGGCTGAGGTGCTGGGCATGAGTTCAATACAGCTGTAGACTGTGTGGTTTTGTATGTGCTCCTTATCCAACACAATAAAACCATGCACCTCTTTCCTCATGGTGCTGCCAGAATTATCTAATATTTTTGATGCTGTTGCTGTTTGAGTGTGCTGAACTTTTTTGTACCAAAACAATCCAAATCCCCAGGATAAAATCAGTGAAAAAAGGACCCTAACAACTACCAAAGAAATGAACTTTTTAGTTTCTTACTTTTGAAAATTCAGCTTGAATCATCTTCAGCAGCCAAGCTTGGCCTTTACCTGCTCAGAAGGTTTGCAACAGAACTTTTCGTGCAACTCCTTTGTACTCCACAAGTATTCATCTCTGCCTCAGAGGTTGTTTTTTAGCATTTTTCCATATTGTCTGAAAACCTGTTATGTTCAGCCTTTAAGCTGCAGAGCTTCTTTATCAAAGAGGATCTTTTCTGCAGAAGCTCTATATTAAACACTTTCCTTTTGCCAGGAATTGTATTTGTGCTATGCCCTGTTTTATCCCAGCTGCATAGGAAATAAATACTTATTACTAGCTCAATTTTACTGAAACACAAGTAGGAACTCTCCTTTGTGCCAGAATTTAGTGCTTTAAAAAGCTCATTTATCATGGTTAATCCTGGCAGATGGAAAGTAGTGCTTGTGCTCAGTAAATCTTGCTGTAGCTTGAGTCGTGCTAGGTAAGTAAGCAACCTGTCTTTGAAAGGCACTGTTTTCAGTAGACAATATCAAACATGTGGATGAACAAGCCCAGAGTCTTGGTGGACCAGGTGCTTTTTGGGAAAACAGCACTTTCGCAAAATCCTTCTGTCAACGTACACTGAAACAGTATTCTCAGTCTTGGTTTCCAGCATATTTCTCTGTCTCCCTGAACTGTAGCTCCACTTCAAGGCTATTTCAACCCGACAAAAAGCTGGGCTTTTTGTGTTTGGGGGTTTTTCTGCATTTTCTTCACCTCTGTGAAATTCCAACAGACTGGTTTCAAAGAAATGCATCTGTTACCCTCAGTGCAAAGCTGCTGAGAAGCAAAGTTACTGCCATTCTGTGCCTTTGGAATAGTTTTTCTTTGGCTTACCTGCGACTTTTATGAGTCAGAGTATGGGACTTGCCACTTCCCAGCTGTTCGTGAGGTTTCCATTTCTTCTGATGTGAGATTAACTGAAATAAAATAAACTTAAAACAAACTCAGCCTGACTGCAGAGCAATATACATAACAGAATTAGGAGCTGCAGGGACATGCAGTGCCTGATGGTTCCCAATATCATTTCTTATTATTGAAGTAATTAACTGGGAAGATGCTGAAATGTTGGCAGAGCTGGACTAAGTGAGGTCATTACAGCATTTCTATTTTACCAGAGGAAGTTGACATACCATCAGTGGCATTCATGTATAATTCTTTTCACTCAGATTGAACTTAAAATATCAATTTTCTTTGCAGTTTTCAACGCAGAAACTGAAATTTATTTTTCACTTTTTTTTTTTTCTTTTTTAATTAGATCTAGATAATTGCTAGCTGTGGTCTGTGCATCATCTAGCCAGTCTCTGGAGAGCATCTGGTCCATCTGCTGGGCTTATGGTTCTTAGAGTAATTTTTCTGAGGCCAATAAATATAATTTGTACAGCATCTTGCATAATAGAGACTGTTCGCTATGTCTGGAGTTGTTGAATGTGAGAATAAAATAAATGTATACATGTTCAAGATGTTTCTAGGAAATATTTGCAGTGCAGAACCTTATGAGGAGGATATTCCACCCTGAGTCTGCTCTGTTCAGTCTTTCTTCCACCCTCTGCAGGTGTTAACACTTCCCTTTGAGCTCCTTCATCCACCTTCCTCATTATTCCAGTCACTGAATAAACACTTGCAACCTCACCTGTCACTCAAGGAAAAGACTGCAAAGGAAGTCAGCGCCTTCATGGGACAGTTGAGAAAAGTAATTTCTTCTTCTGAACACTGTTGTCCTTCACATTGCAAAGGTAGAGAAAAGATTGCTCTCGGTGGTGCTCTACCTTTCATAGCAGCTACTCTTTTGCTCACTGAATTGCAAACATTTAGACCTAAAAGAAGGAGCAATATATGGTTGAAAGCTTCTTTAGGTCTGGTATGAGTGCTGAAGGAGGTCTGACTGTGGTGTTGCTCTTTGAGCATCAGGTTCCTGGTGAAATAGTGCAAGACATGGCCTGAAGGACCTTTTACATATTTCAATCTCTAAAATATCAACCTGCACAGAGTACACTGAGGTACCCTTATCTGCTAATTCAGTCTCATGAAGCTCACAGCTGTTTGATCAAAGCAGTGTCTCAGTGCAGTCTAACAACGTGAGCCTACACCAGAACAGAGAGGAGCAATCTATATTTCTGATCTCTGTCTTTTGTAGTAAGTGCAGAAGGAGGGGCAACCCAGTGGTACCACTCTATCCCCGTGTGACTATGCCTACATTCCCTCCAGTCTTCAATTCACAGCCAGGAAAACATGTCAGCCCTATTCATTGTATTAATTCTGTCCCCCAAAGAAAAGTAGAAAGAAAAATTTGCTCCTTGAGTTTTATGTCATCCTTTTATATTTCATATTCCAGTTCCTTCTGATGGAAAGACTCTAATGTCTGATGCTAGAAGTAGCTCAAAAGTAGTATGAAATCTCATCCAGGTTAGTGACTAAAAATCTAAATAGATTAGCATAACAAAGTTATCAAGTTTTACATAGTAAAAGAGTTCCTTTCTGCTGTGATGTTAAACGTAGTTCTAGATTTTCAAATGAGAAACGAGAAATTTTTACTTTTTTTGGTGGTTTTTTTTTTTTTACTTTTTTTTTTTTTACTTTTTTTTCTGCATCTCAGAAAAAAGGGGGGAAAAATTCTAACCCTGATAGCATTAATTTTTTTCCCAGTCATTAATTTTTCCTCATACTGATGTGACCTACAACAAATTTTTGTTTTCAGGTGAAATGTTTGGACCTAAGGTTCTGGATTACTACATAGTGAATAATTTCCAGCTCAATTTCTAATCTTTTTCCACTAGTACAGGCAGTCTTAAACTTACCATAAAGGTAAAAATGAGCAAACATTTCATTAAAAATGAAGAGACTTATGACAATACCTATTCTCCCAAAATGGAACCACCTGAGCTTTTCTAATAGCTGGTGACATCCATTAGCAGTTCTCTCAGAAATTGAAAACATTTTCCATCTGTTCACACACACTCATTACAAAGTAGTTAAGAGCCTATGGGATCACAGACACATTTTTGCAAATTAAAAAATATCAAAATGAGTTATTGAAGAAGCAGGGATGACTTTGTAATAAGCATCTAAGCCTCAAACTTTCTCTTTTCTTAGACACTGAAGACATCCCATTACTTGAAATCTGTTTAGTCTGTAACCTTCCAGAATGTGACATTTTGAAACTCTGTGTTATACATACTCTGAGAAGGCAAGCCAGCCCTGCCAGGTTACATTACTCTAACAAAGAAGCAAAAATCAGCCTTTTTCTTTGGCAGACATCACTGAGGACGAGTGATTAGTAGAACTCCAATGAAAATGGAGCATTTACATAAACAATGAGATCAGCCAGTACTATACTAAAATGAAATAAACTTCATGAATAGTGTGCTTTCATGTTGTCATACTTGAAATGATCTCTAAGCAGTAAGTCTGGATTTATCTTTCCTGTGGGAAAGCTTATGGGGAATGGACATTTCTAATAACTTCCTCCAGTCTGCAAGATGATGGAAGATTAGTGAAAGCCTGCTACAGTCAGGGCTATTAGAATGACAAACATGTCAAATCAAATAAGCACAAAATCCTGTTCAACTTAAATCTGTTTAAAGGTGTCCCCCAAAAATCAGTCTTGTTGGGAGTGATTCCAGTACCATCTTACTCTATGCATGTTTCTTCACATAAGTAACCTCTTGGTCAGATCTCCAGCTTGTGCATGTGTCTAATTGATTACTGAGTGCAAATTTAAAGAGTTACTATGTTTCACATTGTTGTGTCGTAAGCCTGATTCAGAGCTTCAAAATCCTCTTATTATTTTTTCAGGAAAAAGGCTTCCACATGTCTTGGTCTTGTGTCACCGGTACAGAGAGGTTACTTATTTTGTTGTCTTGTGATTTCTCACAGCTTGAGAGATCTGCACATCGTGTGGTTTTATGGTGGATTGGAAGAGAAGTCTGGAGATCATCTGGTCTAACACTCTGCTGTAACAGGGCTAGCTGCTAAGGACCATGCCTACACCTGTTTTTAATATTTCTAAGGAGGGAGACTCCACAATCTCTCTGGGCAGCCTGTGTCAGTGCTCAGTCACACTAGCAGTTTAAAAGTGTTTCCTGATGTTTGGGAGGACCCTCTTTGTTTCAGTTATGATCCTGTCACCGGGCACCACTGAAAAGAGCTGAGCTCAATCCCCCCTTGAAATTTTTCATATTTGGACTGAACAGTCCTCACTGTCTCAGCCTTTCCTCATAGGAAAGATTATAGAATCATTATCAGTGAGTCTCACTTCAGTGACCAGTAAAGTTATGGAGAGGTATTCTGGGAAGTATTGAAAAACACCTGAAGGAGAACATAATCCTTGGTCAGAGCCAGCACATATTCATGAGGCTAAAGTCCTGCTTGCCAAAATTAATTTCATTGTATGGACAAGGTAATCCTCATAGCTGATCAAGGGAAGGCAGCTGATGTAATGATTTTAGATTTCAGTAAAGCTTTTGATACTGTCTCTCACAGCATCTTTCTGGACAAAAAGTCCAGCACGCAGCTGAATAAACATGTCGTGAGGTGGGTGAGCAACTGGCTCATTGGTCAGCCACAAAGGGTAACAGTAAATGAGGTTACATCAGGCTGGTGACTGGTCACTAATGGGGTCACACAGGGCTCTATTTTAGGCCCAGTGCTCTTCAGCATCTTCCTAAATAACTTGGGTGCAGGACTCAAAGGCATACTTAGCAAGTTTGCCAGTGATACTAAACTGGGAGGAGCTGTTGACTCCCTTGAAGGCAAAGGGCCCTGCAGAGAGACCTCAACAAATTAGAGGGCTGGATAACCACCAACTATATAAAGTTTAACAAAGATAAGTGCCAGATTCTGCACCTGGGAAGGGACAAGCCTGGATATGCATACAGACTGGTGAGTGAGTGGCTGGAGATGCAGGTCACATTGTCTGAGGAGATGTAAAAGTAACTAGGAAGGAAACGTAGCAAGGAAGAAGAAACCTACTGGAGGAAGAACCTTAGACAAGCCATTAGTAGTACACATGTTATGCCTATGTTTCAGTTCAAAACTGGTGAAAGCCAAAATCCAGACTGTAGGAAAAAGGACTGTATGAGCTCACTGAGACAAATACTTTTGGATGTCATACAAATATAAATAAGCATGAACAAAGAAAGAGTATAGAACAGAGTGATTGGTCATCTGCAAAGCGAGAAGAAATAGGGTCCAGATGTTCTTAGGATTCATAAAGCAAGAGGCCAACTAACATTTTTCTCTGCACTCTTCCAATAGTTTCTAAGCTGTGTGATGAAGACATAGATTCCAGCTCCAGGATTTTCTGTATTACCATACTGTGTGCTGTTTGGAAACTGATTGGCTTGTTGTATGATGTGAGCACTGAGAATAAAATGTGAACTTGAGTCAACAGCAGAGAAGTGAATTTTCTACCTTCCATTTACATATCAAATTTTCTCAGTCTCCTTTACAAATGAGGAGTTAGTAAAAGGAGCCAGAAAGCTCCTTTTTTAACATCACTTACAACATTTCTTCTCAGTGGCCCACAGAGAATACAAGGAATCATGTTTTAAATAAAAATCCACAGAAGGTGGCTATGCCAAATGACTAAATCCTTGCTAAATGTTGATACATTGCCAGTAGCCTACAGTAACAATGGAGACAGTCAGAATTAAGGGCACAACGTGACATTGTGTGGAGAGTAACAGCAATTACAGTTCTTGGAAGATATTATCTTTCAATTGATTGGCTCCATGTGGAGAGAATGAAGACTGAGTGATGGGGAAAATGAGAGCCCTCCTGTGAGGTTTGACACGAGGGAACCTTCCACAGTTTAACAATTAAATCCTCTTCAGGCATTACAGACACATCAAGTAAGATGAGTCAAAAAGAGGTGATGTCATCCATTATAAAAATGATAATGTAATAGATCACTTTGTGGGATTATTGCCAACGTTTTCCAAAAACTATTCCCTCTGCTCTGTATTTAATCATCTGAATGATCTTAGCCAAGATTTTTAAATACAAACACATAAAATGATCCTTTGGTGGCAAAGCTTTAAAAAACGCTCAAGTCACCTGAATGTCTCTGTTTCATTTAAAAAAAAAGAACTGTACTTTCATTGCTTTTGAGGAAAGTCTTGTGTACATAATGGGGTGTACATATCTGAAAATTTATCTCCTACGTTTGTGATTAGACTTCCAAATATGTATGATATCAGTGTGAAAATTGCTGAATAGCCTCACGCCCAAACTACTTGTTTGGCAATGGAGAGTTCTTTCAAGTATTTTGGATGCAGAGCCATTCATCTTTTATATATTTTCATGGACATTATGACTCAAGTTTTTAAAATTAAATTTCCAGTTTCACAGTCCCATACCACTTAGTCATATCACTGTGACTTTCATGGTGGGGTTCTTTTTAAGAATATCCAATATCTTGGCTAGACTACATTGAGGAAGATTTACTTTTAGTTTTAGAAAGAACAGAACTATCTTTTCCCTGTAGGTGTGGAAAGCTTACGATGAGAAAAAGAAAATTTAAAATTAAAAGCCAAAAACATGTTCACTAATTAGGAGCTAATTATGTCAGACCCAGAGTTATAGCACAAATGAAGAGACAAAAGAACATTTGAATTTGAAAGAAAGAATACCATGAAGAACAGGGAGAAGAAGTTAATATCTTTCTTGTTTACCTTTTGCTCTTTGTTTCAGGCTATTTCTCTCAGGCTTCTTTCCTTTAAAAAAAGGCAATGGCAAAATGTAGAGTGGACTAATCACTTTTATCTGGCTGCTAAAAACTGGTTTTAAAGAGACTGCTTTTCTCTCCTAACGATCTCAGGGTTGGAGGTGGGGGTAGGGTGCTGTCAGAAGAGCTATTTAAGTTCTATTATCAATCTGAGACAGCTGGGTGTTGATTAGTTATCAGACATTCTTAAAATCAGAAATATCGCTGCTAAGATTGGATTTTTGGTGTAACTGTTTATCACCTTTTAAATGGGCACCTTGCTGCACAGTTTGTTGAGGGGGAATAGATGACTACTCTGTAAATTCTGATGCCTTCAGGAAGATACTGTTGTGCAGTGTGCTGACTTTGCAAAACCCTGCAAATGGTGATGTTAACAAATGAGTGTCTCAGTATTGGAGTGCTAACTCAAGCAGATGTTGTTTCCAACAGGCACATACCAGCAGGGAACAAAAATAAAAGGTACCTCACCTTTCACATCTTACACAGAGTCAGTGCTTCTCAGCAGACCACATGTCAAACACCCCTGGGAGGGAATGGTAGCCCCAGTCTTGACCTGCAGCTGTGCTGATTAAAACGTGATCCCTGCAATATCCATGTGTAGCTCTTTGATCTTATTCCATCCCAGAAATCATAGAATCTTTAAAGTTGGAAAAGACTTCCAAGATCACCAAGTCCAACCATTGACCAGCACTACCATGTTCACCACTAAATAATATCCCCCAATGCCACAACCACACATACTTTTTTAACACCTTCAAGGATAGTGATTGAACCACTTCCCTGGGAAGCCTATTCCAATACCTGACCACACTTTCAGTAAGAAATTTTTCATAATATCCAATATTCAATACCTCCTCCCCTGGTGCAACTTCAGGTCATTTCCTCTCATCCTGTCACTTGTTATTTGAGACAAGTTGCAAAAGAGATAAGGTCCAGCCAAGCCTATTTTTCTCCAGGTTAAACAACCCCAGTTTCCTCGGCTGCTACTCATAAGACTTGTGCCCTAGACCCTTTACCACCATCACTGCCCTTCTCTGGAGTTGCTCCAGCACCTCAGTGTCTTTCTTGTGGTGAGAGCACCAAAACTGAACACAGCGTTTGAGGTGTGTGTTCACCAGTGCCGTGGAAAAGGGGATGATCACTTGCCTAGTCCTGCTGGTCACACTATTTCTAACACACTGCTGACTCACATTCATGTGGATGTCAACCAATGCCCCCAGGTCCTTTTCCACCAGGCAGCTTTCCAGCCACTCTTTCCCGAGCATGTAGTGTTGCATGGGGTTGTTGTGCTTTTTTTGAATCTCGTGCAGCTGGCCTTGGTCTGTCCAGATTCCTCTGCAGAGCCTTCCTACTCTGCAGCAGATCAACATTCTCACTCAACTTGGTGTTGTCTGCAAACTGACTGTCTGCAAACTTGATCTCCTCATCCAGTTCATCAGTAAAGATATTAAACAGATTTGTCTCCAGTACTGAGCCATGGGGAACACCACTTGTGACAGGCCAACAGCTGAATTTTACTCCACTCTCACAGTGAACTGTGTGCCACCTTTACTGAGGATAGGGGATGATGTGGCTACACCTGTCCTGGTGATGTGAAATGTGTGATTGTTTCTGTTCTGTCCAGAGAAAAACACAGAAGACAGGGCCTTTCCCAAAACTTCATCCTCTGGACACCTAGTCCCTTGCTTGTGCTTCCCATCCTGATTCCTTCCTTATCTTCCATGGTGGCCCAGCTCAACTCTGAACTGCATGACCAAGAGAGGGAAAATAATGTTACTTTGCCAGGCAGTGCTGCCTGCACCCAGACACTCCCAAACTCTGTACCAGCAGTGACAGAGAGATGAGGGAAAAGTTCCCTTCCAGGCTTCATGCAGTACATCTCAGGAAGGGTGATAAAAGCCCAGGCTTTTTTCCATTAAATCATCCCCAGGCAGAAGTTGTGCAACAATTCACTCAGGGAGGACTCAGCAGGCCGGGTTTGACCACGTCTCCTCACTGAAGAAGAGAACAGAGCTGCCAGGGGTGTGTCATTCAGGAAAGGGCTTGTGTAGCTTTCCCTCATCTGAGGAGGAGGAAGGAAGAAAGCATAGACTTCAGAGTGTTTGCTCACTGAGAGCCTCTGGCCTCGTTTTTGCCTCTAGGGTGCTTCACAAAGGGTAGGACCTTTCCTCCCGGTTGAAAATCTCAAATTCAGTTGTCATTCAGCTCACTTTGATTTATGCCTGAAGCACTTCACCCATCTCAAAAAGTATATCTCAGTCCTCTTCAAAAGTGGTATACTGCATCAGTGTCAGAGAAAGACCAAATGGGAGCTTGGAGAAATCCCAGTCAGTTTTCCTACAACCCCAAGGTACATCAAGGAGCATGGGTATATCAGAGAATTCTAAAATAATTTAGATCAAAAGTGATAGCATGTGTACTTCTATCTTCCAAGTCATAATGGGCTGAAAGCAAATAAAAGTCTGGAGTGAACATCCTGACACTGCTTTGGTCTGAAGATTCAGATAGATCAACATAGATTGTGGTGAAAAGATTTAGATTTTCCTGTACTTCCTTTCACCTTCCTAGCCTGTCTTGTACGGTCCACACTATCTCCTTTCTGAGCTACTAGGTTCACAACTTGCCCTGGTTTAAAGACTTCTTAGCAAACAAGACAACCAAGGCAAGGTCTTACCAATGTAGGTAGGAAAGAAAGGTCATTACATTTCCCAGGGGGGAGAAAGAGAAATATGCACAAGCAGAAAAGTGAGGTGCACTGTTTTGGACAGTAAGATAGAATGTGTGATGGGGAAGGAAGAAAGGAAAATGGAGTATGAAGTGTGAAACTGAAAAGGATAATCAAGGCATGGTATTTCAAAAGGCCATTGGGTGCCAGTGTTTTTTATAACATCACTACTGCAGCCAGCAGAACGGAGAGGCCATGTGCTATAGATCTTGGGAATAGACAGAGTGAGGAAGTAGTTTGGGAGTATCCTGCATGGGTATTTGTACCAGAACCTGTCTGTGCTGGGGCTGCAGCCTCAGCTTTCACAGATGTTTGCCTCTGTTGACATTTCTTTGTTAAAAGCTTCCATGTTTCATTCCAACAAATAAGCAGCCCTATTTTTAAATATCAGCTAACTTCCAATTTCCTGGGTCAATAAGTGGGAGTAGCCTAAGAAACCTGCAACTCCAAGTCTTCATTTATTATGAACTGATTTATTTACACCGACTTTATTTGATCTGTATTAACTGCCATCATCTGATGATAGATCTTCCTGTTTAAGCAGAATCACATTTCTACCCTGCCTCTGAAATCCAGAGCCTGTATTATCTTCAATTTATGCAGTGACATGGGACCTTCAGGGAAACTGCATTTCTTTTTAAATGATTTTGTATTTAATGTGAAAAAAGGAAAAAGTAAATCAACTGCTCTGGGCATATAGTGTTGTGGACTTAGTGTGACCACCCTGCCAAATTTACTTCAGGATGACACATTTGCTTGTTAATTATTGTATTTTAGGTAAATGTCATACTTGCCTTTATCTCCACATTTTACAACCCTTCGACCTTTTCAGCAAGTTTTCCATTGAATTTTTCCTTGCATAAAAGTATTGGAACCATGCCTCCCCTTTCCTTAGAAATACCTCTGCAGTTTTTCTGACCCTACCACCAGCTGGAAGAATAGATTAGAACTCTTGAGCTGTGAGTTACATTAGTGAAAATTATGGTTATCTGTGATGAAGCAAAGTGCTGCCATGTCACATGAGGAAAAGACCTCTTTCTACATTAAACAACATTTTCTTATAGGTGATGAAAAAACCCTGAGAGAATCATAGCAAGATTTCTGTGGGAAGGGTCCTCTGGAGGCCTGTACTTCACATCGTTAGATCAGGCTTCTGAGGGTTTTGTCCAGGCAAGTGCTGAAGATATCAAAGGCTCTGGATTTCACTGCAAAATTGTATCCATTGTGGGATTGTCATTGTACAGCTGAATCACATAACAAGCAAATGCCCAGCAGGGCTACCATTAATTGAAAGTGAAAGGAACATCCAAATGAACCCTACTCCGACCCAAATGAAGTTAAACATTTGCAGTCCTACTCACAGTGCACCAAAGCTTTCATCAGCTGTTTTGTACCCAGGAATGCCCTGTACCAAGGCATTCCTTCATTGTTTTAAAAGTAAAAGCACAGGGATAAGAGGCAGGCAAAGAACGAAGACTCTCAGTCCATAACCTAAGTGAGAATCTCACTAATGTGCTGATGTGCTGATCCTGCTGGACCATGGAAGAAGTCTTCATTTGATAGCCATGAGACTTATTTCATATCTGAAAAACCTACTTTACAGGGAATTGTAGAATAGTTGGGTTGGAAGGGACCACTAAATGTCACCTAGTACAACCCTCAAGCTGAAGGATGTAAGGGATCTACCTCTAATAAAAAATTAATTTAAATAATGTACAACAAAACTAGTGTTTTTCAAAGAATTTGGACTGGTTATGTAGGAGCTACTAGGTTATGTATGTGGTATTACAGTCTTATGCAGGAACTACAGTCAAGATTGCATGATGCTAGGAGCTGAACACGTAAAACACCCAGGAAGACATTTTCAGGCTTGTAGAAAACCTTTAGATATTTAATTTGTCTTGATTTTTAAGTCCTTGTTTTCTGTCCTGGCTTTTCAAAGCCACTTTTTTCCAAAACCTTAGCACCCAGCAACAACCCATGCAGTGAGGGAATCAGCAGTCATGAATCAGTTTTATCCATGCCTGGATAAAACACGGAGACCTTTGACTCAAGCGTGAAGACAAAGCACTCTGAGCAACATAATTAACTTTTATTTTTGTGCTTTTTAAACCCTGACATCAACTGATTGCTTTTGCTCACATGCATATTTAGGGGAAAAAAAAAAAAAGGAAAACAACAAAAATAAAAATCAAATCAGAAAGTTGGCTGAGCTTATATAGTTATATATTTATGGCTTTGCTAGGAACAGACTGTTAAAGATGTGTTCTTTTTCTTTCTAAATGTCAGCTTTTACTGAGCAATCCATTCTGCTGTTCAGTGACTTGGTGAAAAGAGAGGTACAGTTAAATGCTAATCAAGCCCAAGATCTCAGAAAGCTGCTTGTATCTATTTATTTATTTCCCTACCATTTATCCTTGACTAGCCAGCTTAACTCCTACATAAGAGACCAAATGAATTGCATATGCATAGCTGATGACATTCAGCCTAACATAGTCCTTGGAATAAAGGCATAAACTGTTTCTTTGAATTTCCAAGGAAACAGGACTTTCCAAGTCTGAGTTCAGAATAGATCCAAAAACTTTTTTTTTTATGTGTTTGGCTTTCAGTTATAAGTTTTGTTTAATTATATTGAAAATTGATACCAATGTCAGGCTGTTTTTTACTCGCACTGTAGAGTGAAACAATTTGCCAAGATTATTTTTATATCTATAGATGTACTAATGACAAACACTAGTTTACATTTTGACTTATGGGTTAGGAGCACTGGAATGAAAGTTGTCTTTCACAGTAGCTTTTAATTCAGTTGTTGACCTAACAATGAAAGCAAAGAGTAAAATTATTGTAACTGTAATCAGTTAGCCAATGGCAGAAGGAAACTCATTCATAACACATTACATGCAAAAAGTCATCATACAAGGCCTTTATACACACAAATTTATATTTATTTGGTCTGCATTAAGTGTAGAGGCTAAAATCCGTGGGAGTGGTTGGTGATGGCCAGGAGAAAGAATCAGGATGGAAAGCTTCAGTTTGGACTTTGCCTTCTTTAACCCAACCCTCTTTTTCTCAGGCAGCACCCTGGCTTTCCTCACCATGTGTACCAGACTACGTGCCTCACCATTCCCAATATTATTTATGCTTCTTCCATCCTCACTTTTGGCAAGAGTGAGGCTGGTACAAGTCTTTTAGAAGCACAGACATACATTCCAGAAGTCTTCCCTACTATCCTCCTCTCCAGGGGTCAAAAGCAGTCCTAAGGAGCAATGTAAGCGCAGTAAAAGCACAGAAGAGAATCCCCACAGTACTTTATTGAGTCTCCAACCCTGTATGACATCAGGTCTTAGTGGGTATGGAGCAATGTCCTGGTGTTAGAGCTGTGAGCCCAGCTCTCCTGGGCTCTGAATGACTCTGGGACATGAAGCCGGTGAGACACCACTCACTTCAGCTCAACTGTCAGCCATTTCACCTTCTTAGAGAAACACCCCTTAATTCCTTTAAGATATTTCCCTGGTCTTTCCCTGTTTGTTTCGATTACCTCAGAGGCCTTTGGTTCATCTCCATAAGACTTCAAATGTGTCTAGAACATCTCTGACTCACCAGCAAAAGGTCCTTGCTAGCACTCACTAGCACAAATTCACAGAAGAAATTCATAGAAGAAAATCCATCAGGGTTATTTAACACTAAAATACTACTACTGCTTGTTCAGCTGCAAATTGCTGGGACGGTTTAATTAGGAAAGCACTGCTACAAATCTTACCATAATATTTTTCCCTCGAGCATTCAGTACAGTACATTATCAGACACATAATGCTATGGTTGAGATACACAGATTATGAGTATACAAAATGGGCATATGGGTTATTTATTGTATTCTGTTGCTCACATGCCAAAGTTAAGTAGGCTTTCTTTAAAGGAAATAGAATGGAAATTCATTCAGGGTAGACTCCAAATTCAAAAAAAGTCTGAAAAAGGTGGGAGTAAAGTCAGTGCAGTAATTCAACCTTGACTGTAATCTTTGCTCTGTCTACAACTGTAATCATTCACTCCCAAGTCTTGGATATTGGCCCCAGACTGACCAGAGTATAAGAACTCCCACTGAGCCCATGAGGGTCATTAAGAAGAACGATGATAAATTAACATGGTTTGCGTCCACCAGCTGCAACGGAATAACTGCACTGAACACTGCAGTTGTTTAAATCACATTTGTCATGGGGAAAAAAATGGTAAAAGAAGAGATTGACGACTCAAAGAGTAGAGGCCTATGTTTGTCATGTTTTTCTATATGGTAGCTTATCTTCTTTTTCATAAAAGATAACTCTATTGCATTGGACTGGATGAAAAAAGACAGGTGGAAGAACAACCAAAACTAATTTCAGTTTGTGATATTATTTGCTGTCTCCTAGTCCCAATAGCTAATTGTCATACTGGAGCATGCTGTGAGAACAGCTGAAAATAGCTCAAAGTAGACAACATCTATTACATTGTTTGCAGGCTCCCTCCACCCTGCACGGCTTGTTTATCTGTTTGCAAATAGTTTCCTTGGGCTTCAGGTTTTCCAAGTGTTTAATTATTTTTGGTGTGCATAAAATTCTTTGACAGGCTACTTGTTACATAGAAATGAGGAAGAAAAGAGAAAACCGATGAAGAAAAACGAAACCAATATTTCTAAGTATCTTTCAGCCAGGTGACTTGGTTATGAGTAAAGGCCACGCTGTGTCCACAAGGTAATTTTCTCTAATGATGAAGAAACCTGAGCTGAATAAAGTGTGCACGTCTGGTTTGCATGCACCTATACCAGTAATATTCTTAAACAGGACTAAGGTACAGAAAAGGTATTGCCTGCCTCTATTTGTGACACAAAACAGCCTTCACTCTGCTCTGAATTAATCCAAGGATTGAAGAGGATGGAGAAATAAAGTGGATGTATAGACTACAAGGTTAAATAATTACTTGGTGGCAGCTGATAGGCTGAAAATATAACTTAGAATTAATTTCACTAGAGTTAACTTCACAGGAAGGGAAGGGACCACAGTGGGTCCATCCTCCTTGCTCAAGCAGGGTCAGTAATCATTTTATATGATTGTAATCTAAAAAACTCAACCATAGTAAATTAAGTATAGACCACAACCACAACATGCATATTTTGAATTTTCTTACAAAAGCGTGAGTGACCACTTGTTTCTGTATCATTCCTTCTTTGTTACCCTTTTATATAAGAGACTGTGCTTGCTTCCTAGAAGATGTGCCAGCTTTGTTAGATGCCTGGCACCCTATTCTGCAGAACTGTAATGAAATCAAATATCTTGACTCAGTGTATGGATTGCCTCTTGCACACTAGGTGATAGAAGCCTGTTTTAGGAACAAGGAAGCCATGTAAGACACAAGGGCTATGAGGTTCTGCCACCACATCCCTTTCTATGCTTTCTTTCCCTGGGAATCTGTGCGGGAAGCAGAGAGCTTTACCCTCCACCAGTGTGGACAGGAATTGCTGAGCACTTTTCCGAGTCAGGTTAGTCAGGTTAGATGCTTTAACATAGACCTATGATCTTGTTTTAAGTGACTTTAAAATATAATGGAACTAATTTTCTTTCCAATTAAATGTAGAAATGTTCATGAGTTGGGTTTTTTTAGAATAATTTTAGAAGATACCTAATAAAGAATGTCACAAGCACATTATACAAAGGGCAGATTCTTTTGGCTGTTCACGAGTGTGCAGAAATTCGATGTCTACATCTGAAACAGTTCCTTCAGGCAGTGGAGCGCTGGCCAATACAGCCAGTGGAGCTGAAGAGGTGCTTCCTCCCTACTTATGGGAGAAGTTGATCAAAGAAACCGCGCTTTAGACCTTACTCTGCTAGTAACTAGTTCACATGTAAGAGTTCACTCCTCAAGTTAGAGAGGGGGCTCCCACCAGAGGTGTCTATATGGATGTGTTTCAATGTGTTTTGCTCAGACTGTCCTTATATTCACCTGAGTCAGCAGAGCATCCATACCCAAAAAAGAACCAAAGAGAAGGTACACAGCATTCCCTGGCATCCTTGTGAGATGAGGTTTGAGCCTTACAGTGTTACTGGTGGGTGTTAGTGTGCTTCAAAGGTAGCTGCACAGCATGTGTATTCCTAGCTATACTTGAGTAGAAAAGCTTAAACTTTACTTCTTACTCAAGCCAGGCACTAAGAGCCAGGGCAGACACAGATCCCCTTGCCATGGATTCAGTGCCACTGGGAACAAGTGGCGATAATCACACCATGTGTCTCTCACGGCACTGTGAAGAGAGCGCTGTTCTCTTTCACTTAGGACCTCTGACACTGTCATTTTTTGTATTCAGAAAGTCATGCCACCTGATGTCAATGCAGATACAGCTTTACACAATAAATTTCTACTCTGTCATGCAGCTCACCAAATGAAGACTGAAGAACAGAGGGATCTGAGGTGTTTTGTTCGCAATCAGGGCCATAGGTTCAGGAGTAAAATGTCACCTATTGGCTTAGTTTAGATTCATAAAGTGGTCATTGCTTGCACCAGCTGAAATAAATTCTTCATCTTATACTTCTTTTGTGAAGTATATAAAACCACATCAGGCTTCTTAAGTTACTCTTCTGCTGTTCTGTTGACAATATTTGCATATATAACAGAAAAATGGGTCTTTCTTACCATACCCAGCTAGGCTCAAAATTTGTATCGGTAAAAAGACATTACACTTACTGTGAAGTCTTTTGCTTTCTTTATTAGGTCTGATTCTCAAACGACACTATAAAACTTAGCCAAATCTCCTGGAGTGGATTCTGTGGAGAGCAGTGGGAGGTGTACTGCATATCTGGTGGTATTTCAAAAGGTGAAACCATCTAAATAACTTATAAAATGGCAGGTTTTCAAGAATGGATGAGCACCTGGCAGCAACTCTTTTGTTCACACACCAAGGTCCTTGGTACATTGGTCATACTTGGTAATCTGGGTGCAGAGTTGGTTGAAGAAGCTGGTTCGCATAATTTTGATGTCCCTAACCTTGCAGCAATTGGCTTTCCTACAGCACTAAACCTCGTGTAGACTACTCAGATATTCATAACACTGTTTAGGATTATTATGAAAACGGTGAAGCAAGGAAATGGTTCTGAGAGCTGTGTTAAACCTATGACTGAAATCATGGGAAGCTGAGAGCTTAATTAACTTTGAAAATGGACCACCTAGTCTTTCTGTCACAAAGCACTTACAATCTGTACATGTGAACACCAAAGAACTAGCCTGTAATGAAGGCTGGGGTTACATTTAGACTGCATGGCATCTGTAAAGATTAAAGAGAAAAAGACTGAAGGCCAAGTTGGGAAAGCCTTGCAGAGGTGAAGGAGAGTCTGAGGGACATTCAGAGGGAAAGCAATTGCAGGTATGGAAGGACACAATGTAATTAATTTTGTGAAATGCGAAGGAACCAGCTATAGAACCTCAGATGGGGAACCTGACAAGTTTTAGAGAAACAGAGCCTTGGTAAAGCTGCATCAGTTCTGCAGAGCCAAAGGACTCAAAATGCAAATGTTGATGATCCTTGGATTTGCTTCCTAAAATTATTTTTGAACTTGACAGCAAAGAGATTTGTAAGGCATCTCCAAGGGAAAAAAGATTGCTAGGGACCTGGCTAGAGGAATGGAGTCTTAACCAAACCTTAACCAGGGTAGTGGGGAAGGGTCAGTTCAATAAAGTGCTTTGGGGAAAAAAAATGTTGGTGTAGCCAAGACATGCATCTAAGTTAAAAAAAAAACCAAAACACAAGTGTGAAAAACATCACTTATATATGTGTGTACATACACACACACATGTTTTAATCCTCTTTTTCTTGCAATTTTTCCCTTTTCTTCCTTCTGCTTCTCTTCTGTCTCTTTTCCTGTTTACCCTTTATTTTTCTACTGACTTTTTCTCATTGAAGAGGTAAAACATGCCCCCTGCAATTGTATTGAAGTCAATAGACAGCTTTTCCAACTTTTAGGCTCAGTAGATATTTCAGCATTTATACTTTTATGTGACTTTTCTTCCTTTCAGAAGGTCTAGGGAAATGAAAATGGCCTTTACTTGAAAACCAGTGAAGTGGCTTTCCTCAAAAGAGGTCTGAAAGCTTTCAGAGTGGTTTTATGAGAAAAATATTTAGCCAGCAATTTTCATTGCCGGCTAAAGGGAGGCCTTTGAGAAAGCCTCAATTGCTGTGTTTATCAAAGCCCAGTTAGAACCAAAAAAGGAAGAACTATGCTGGGTCAGAGCAGTACAAAGAGTATGAATGTAAGAAGACCGTTCTAAACTGAAAAGGAGAAGGTGCCATGTCTTGCTGCCCAATTAGAGAGTTCAAACAGGCACATTTTCAGTGGGGTAATCCTTCACACGGCAACGATAGCTGTGTTTTAATGGCCCTCGTGGCACAGGCCCAGTTGCTCTTTGGAACAAGTATCAGGATTGACGTTAGCATTGGTCTTTTCCAGGTCAAGTGGCCCCTTATGAATTCCTGTGGATGACATGGGCTGGTTCAGGAGACACAAAGCTTCATTATTTTTGAAGGTTTCAAGGTTGGAAAGACCTTCACGAACTTTTAAAAATCTCAGCATGGAAGATCTATTTTGTGTTTTCAGCCAGGCACTAACTCTGTTTCCCAGTCAGCTCTTTCTGAATCAGAAAGCAGGTAACTGTGTTACTGGACTGCTGAGCACAAATATAAGATCTGTAGAAGTGTAGCTTAATGCCTTGGTAAAGGACTAATCTACAAAAGATCTACAAGGATCTACTTCATAAGAAGGTAGTAATTTGGTAGATAAGGTAAAGATCTGGAGCAAAAAACCTGCATCTATATTGCCATTGCTTTTTGCCATCTGGGCTGTCATGGCCATTACATCTGCTTCAGAGAAAATAAACAGTATATCAGTAATGTATTTTGTGAGTCAGCATGGACTCACTAAAGGCAAATCATGCTTGACCAACCTGGATGTCTTCTATGATGAAACAGCTACCTGGATGGATGAAGGGAGAGCAGTGGATATTGTCTACCTCAGCTTCAGCAAGGCTTTCAACACTGTCTCACAACATCCTCATAAGTAAACTCAGAAAGTGTGGAGTGAAAAAATGGATAGTGAGGTACGTTGAGAACTGGCTGAACAGCAGATCCCAGAGGGTCATAATCAGTGGTACAGGGTTCAGTTGGAGGCCTGTAACTAGTGGTGTCCCCCAAGGTTCAATACTGAGCCTGGTATTGTTTAACTTGTTCATCAATGACTGGGATGAAGGGGTAGATGCCTCCTCAGCAGTTTCACAGATGACACAAAGCTGAGTTGAGTGGCTGATAGCCCAGAGGGCTGTGCAGCCTCAGCAGATTGGAGAGATGTGCAGAAAAGAACTGTCTGAAATTCCACAAAGGCAAATGTAGGGTCCTGCACCTGGGGAAGGTGCCAGGACAGGACTTTCTAGAAAGCAGCTCTGCAGTGAAGGACATGAGGGTCCTGGTAGACAAATGAACCAGCTGTGTGCCCTGGTGGCCAAGAAGGCCAGTGGGATCCTGGGGTGCATTAGGAAGAGCGTTGCCATCAGGTCAAGGGAAGTGATCCTGCCCCTCTACGCAGTCCTAGTGACAGCATGGAAAGCACTGTATCATCCTAGATAATCCACTCTCCCAAGTTTTGACCTCCCAAGTTTTATCCCTTATATCCTGACTTCAGAAAAGTGAGGGAATCACCGAATCAGCTAAGTTGGAAAAGACCTCTGAGATCATCAAGTCCAACCTTTGACTCAACACCCCCTCGACTACTAGACCATGGCACTAAGTGCCACATCCAGTCTCTTCTTAAACACCTCCAGGGACGGTGACTCCACCATCTCCCTGGGCAGCCCATTCCAGTGCCCAGTTACTCTCTCTGTAAAGAATTTCTTCCTAATGTCCAACTTAAACCTCCACTGATGTAGCTTAAGGCCATGCCCTCTTGTCCTACTGCTGGTTGCCTGTAAGGAGAGACTGATCCCCACCTGGCTACAGCCTCCTTTCAGGTAGTTGTAGAGAGTGATGAGGTCACCCCTGAGCCTCCTCTTCTCTGGGCTATACAGCCCCAGCTCCCTCAGCCTCTCCTCACAGGACTTGCACCCCAGTCCCTTCACCAGCCTCGTTGCCCTTCTTTGGACACGCACCAGCACCTCAGTGTCCTTCAGTAACTGACATAATAACTGAACTGTTCTATATAATGTTAGAAGTTTTCCCTGCCATTCCTGAGTTATCTTTATGGTAATCCTGAGAGAGCTGATTATATGGAGGGAGGGAGAAGCTGCAGGAATGAATAAACCAAGCAGTTAAAATTCCAAATGGCGCTTTTAATGAGTTAGTTTTATCATGGTGATGCAAGAGCCTTGTTTAATTTACAGCTGCATCTTTGTTTCTATTTTAAGTCCAATATAATTTTCTGATTTTATTGTGCAAAGTGTTGATAACATTAAGAATTAAATTTTAGTCAAGAAAAGCTTACTCCTGGGCACTTGATCTCTGACTAATGGACCAGTCCAGGAAAGCACTGTAGCATGTAATTTTATCCCTGCTTGGTAGAGTACATAAAGTCATGCTTAATTGGAAACATGTGAAAAGTCCCATTGACTGTTAAATTAAGCATGTGAATGAGATAATCCAGAAGAATTCAGTCCACAAATTCAGTAGTAAATAAAATTAAATCAACTATAGAAAACAATAAAAGTTGCTAGTTTATTCTGTCTCATTCTTCTCATAAGTTGCCCAAGAGGCAGATATTCTGCTGTCATGACATTAACATCATTCATGACTCGTCAAGAAGGAGTGCTTGTTTTTTACTATGATCCCTCTTGTGTACAAGATGCTGTGCAAACCCCAGGAAGTAATAATCCTGCCCCAGGTAGATTGAAGCCCATTTCTATCTGATATTGCAATATCTGTCACCACCCTTACCTTAAAGCAAACAAACATATAAATGAGATACTGGGTTGTGGGGAGCCCACTCAAGGTGTCCTACCACTCCAGAGAAGAAGAGAGGAAGTTCATGTATTTCACTCAAGCAGTCCAAATTCTTTCTAATGTAATATAAATTCTGCTAAAAACTCCATGCAAGAGCTTCACATGGATTCCCTGTTTGCAAAATTGGGATCTGTGTTGTTAATACATTAGGAACTTCTTTTTAATTCTACTAGTCATTGAAGGTCTCTTTGTCGGCTCCTTTGGTGCTTTGTTTTAGGCTTTTTCAGGCCAGATTTTGCATTGGAGCCAAAATTATACTCCTTATTCTAGAAGATTTTTGAAGTGCTGCTGCATGAAAGGAATTGGCTTTATTTTATAAAGATTAATTAGGCATTCTCCAAAAACTAGAATTAGCAATTTAAAAACAAAAAAGACTTTGTGTTTATTAACACACAAGAGAAAGTATCTTTGGGGTCTGTCTTTCTTGCACTTCTGTATTTTTATTAATGATACATGGTTTTCAATAAAAGCTGAGTTTATATGCTAGACTGTGTTCTTAACATTGCTAAAAACCCAAACATGAAGTTGAATTCATACACAGTGTCTTACAAAAATTTTTTTAAAAAATTAACATGAAACTGCTAAGTACTGCCCAAATTAACACAAATCAGAGTTCATTACATGGCATTAGGAGGCAATTTATTGCAATCATTATGCCTGCTGTTACAGAGAACCATATGCCAACTCCAGAAATAACAAGCCTTCTGAATCAGGGTCATTGCTGTCATATTTGCATGTGAAATACATTAATTGATCTCCTGTGCATATTAAAACTAAATCCACACTTTTTTTGCTGCTGAATGCTCCATGAGAAATTTGGTGTGTGAAGGGTGGAGAGATGTGGTGCTTTAGAGGAATATTTGTTCCAAACTACAGTATATTCTTAAATAACTGAATACATTCTGCTTAACTACAGAGGTCCTGAGTATCTTTTAGTTTCCACAGTAGGAAGACATTCACTTATACACGGCAGACATACAAAATACCATGTTCTTATCCTTGTCATCTTGTTCTGCTGGCCTTCTAGGGGTCATCCTGAGGAGGCTACAGCTCTGAGAGCTCATGGGTGAACAGCGTAGTGTTTAGAAAAGTTGTCTCTTCCATACAGGTTTGCTGTGCCACAGAAAAAAGACACTAAATTTTATTGTTCATTCACAGAGAGTAAGAAAGATAGCATGCTCTTCAACTGCTACTCCCAGGAGACACTGCTGCAGTGCAACTTAAAGCAGTTCTGTAATCAGGATATGTATTTTGATGTTTCAGGTTTTGTCCAGAACTTCCATATTGTCCACATATAAATAAAAGGTGCAAAGAAAATCCTTATTTAACAATAATAAATATAACAATACCCTTCCTTCCCCCAAGCACTTCTGACAAGTCCTGGACAAAGGCAGTGGGAAACTTCACACAAGAAATAAGAAACATCTCCTTCCAAGCCAAGGAGAGATTGTGGGAGAAAAGATGGATGTGAAGTAACTTGGGGGAAAAGCCTTTACTGTAAGATAGGTCATGGAGATGATGTTAGAGAGTTGACTTTTTGAATTGAAGACTGTGAAGGAGGAGGGTATTAAATATTTTGAGAAGAGCAAAGAGGAGATTAAGTTAGACAAGCCAGATATTGGAGTTGGAGGGGGAACTGTGACGTGGGCACAAAGGGCAAAAAAAACCTGAGAGAACTAGGGACTGGGAAAGAGATGTGTCAAGAACCATTTAAGGCAAGATGAAACCAATAAGTAGGACATAAGAGGAGCAAAGGTGGCAGCTGTCACAGATTGTTTCTCCCATAGTTGATGTCAATTCACTTAGGACAAAGAAAATCTCTCCCTCTTCCCCCTTGAAGAGGAAGATGTACCTCTCAAACCATCTGCTGATATAGTCCTTAAGGACTTTTTGCTTGGTTAAGGTTTTCCATGTCAAGTCACATAGGTTTCTCTAATTGTACCTCCCTTGATTCCTACAGGCCAGAAAGAACAGTTTGAAAATGCAAAGAAATTACGGATTGTTTTGCTCCACTCTGCTTTATGTGAGAGCATATTTTCTGGAGCACATTCTTCAGGGTTCATAGCACCAGCACAAAATAGTCCCACTCTGTGAAAATAGATCACATGCCTTTCTATATATCCTTTACCAAGTGAAGACAGCATTTCTGTTGTAGCGGGTGTCTGTCACTCTTAATAAAATCAGAAGTAAATTAGAAGAAAGTACCTTGAAAAAAAACATCATAATAGCAGCATGACCAGAGCAATCCAGAAAGCCTTCAAACTTTTCTCAATTAATGTGCAAATGGTGGCAGTCCAATGTTAGCAGTGCAAACAGCTGTTGTGATGTGGGTTATTAAAATCTTTGGAGATAACATTATCAGGAGCAGCACACAATACTACAGCATTTATCATTCACCTACTCTATTCTTCCCAGTGCAGAGAACATAAACACTTTGCTTTCTAAGCAGGAAGCCAGATAGGCTGAAGTATAGATTTGAGGGGTGAGTGCTATTAACCTTCAGAAAATGCAAAGATGTCAGATACACTTTAGCAATTGCATAAGGAAAATAAGTCTGTGCAACCATGTTATTTTGCACTTAGTATGAGTAAATGTAGCTATCGAACTCAGCACTGCACAGACACCTGCCATACCAATCAAGTGATGTGTTAGAGATGGCAGAGATTAATGCATTATTATTATTATTATTATTATTGGGAAGTCCAAGAGGTAAAGGATTATAATCAGTAAGGCATTTTGACACCACAACACCCAGAGTGCTCAGTGAGCATTCAGACTCCCTGTAAAATACATAGGAGAACTGGGCAGCTCTGACTGGAATACACATCAGCTTGCATGCTGAGTTTGGAATCATTCACAGACAAACCAAAGGAAGAGATGCAGGGAAGGAAATGGCTGAAGTCCTAGATCCAGAATGCTGAGCTAACCTTTGCTACTTCTAAGATCTGCAGCATAAGAAGCTCTTTATGGGATGTTAAACAAAAAGAAACATTGCTTTTAGGTCTGCTTTGGCAAACTGCAGAGCATGGGCAAGAGCTGCTTTTCCAGTGGCTTTAAAGACCAAGTGAGAGATGCTGAGTGCTTTGTACCAGCTATGCAGGAGTTCCCACAGAGTAGAACTGCAAATGGACCCCTTGATTCAGTACAAATTTGTGTCTGATTTATCTCTTTGTCCATCCTTTCCAGTTTCTTTATGGGTAAGGTTACATGTAAGGCAGTGATGGTGTTTTCTGTAATGTCCAGCTCTGTCCCAGCATGGTGGCATGCAGAGATCCTGTGAGGCATTTTCTCTTCCAGACAATGGGAAGTCTAATAAGGTCAACATGCTGATAAGGGAGCTTAAAATTTGCCTTTAAATCTGTTTAGCCCATATTGCAATCTATTCTTGACAAATGCTCTTTGTCTGCATATATAGCAAGATGAAACCAAGACATGTCAGATAAGTCAATGATCATTTCTATGCTGATTTCAAAGCTTGAGACTCCTACCCATTAGGTTATAGGAAAATTCAAGGAAGCAGAATGATTTACAGCCCCTTTCAGTTTAATGTTGCCTCAAAATTCATTAATAGTTTCTCTGCCTCATTAAAAATGAAAATAATTATTATATAAAGCTCAGGGTAGTCTTCTGATACCTGTTCAGCCTGAAAGACTGGTACCCAATATCAAAATGATTTTTCAATTATTTCTGCACCTGCCTGACAGCATTAACAGAGAGAGAATATTTCTTCAGCTTTCTTATGAGAATACTGTGTGGGACAGTAAGTATTAAAAGCCATACTAAATTCTAAGTAGTTAATTTCTACCACTTTCTTATTCATGAGAGAAGTTTTTAAATTTAGAATACACATATAACTAGATACATATGTATCATAGCTAGTTTTCTGATGTTATTTAACATATGTAAAGGAATGTATGTTCCTGACAAAATACTAATTTCTCTCTCAAGAAAGTCCGGTAGCCATTTGTTTTATTATTTCAGATGTTTATTCTGCTTGAATACAGAGTATTCATCAAATATTTTCTGTCACAGCACAAAATATGTCTTATAAGATTGCATTCTCTTATCAAGTGACAATAACTTAGGGTTGGAATTGGCACACCATGCAAAGCTCTCCACAAAATTAGTGCTAAATCCATCTTTGTTGTATTCTTATGCTTTTAGGAGCTATGTTAGCTTTTAACTGAGAAACAATCTCTGCAGTTCAATATTTAATGTTACCTAGGACTCTAGGAAACAGAAAAATAATTTTTTCTTTATTCTTTAACAATAAAAAAAATCTGAAAATCACTTTGGGACACAAATGGATTACATAACAACAATCAAAAGACAAGCACCTTCTCGACTTGTGCAGTACTTTGTATTTTTAGTAAAATAAGGCCAGGATTTGATCAACTCATTAAATTTTTTGAAAAATAGCTTATTGAGGAAGATATTATTTTTATAGCTTCTTCCACTGGCAACAAACTCAGGAGGGTTGGTGAAACATGAAAAAACTGAGTTTATCAGCTCTGCATGAGACCTGGAGATATGAACATGGAACAGTTCCCTTCATTATTAGCTGGTTGTCCATTGTACAGAAAGTCCACTGAGGGAAGTGGGAAGGGCAGTCCTGCAACTCTCTCAAATGTAATATCAGCTTTTAAAACAGTTCTCTCAGTCTCCTGTGCCAATCCCTCAAGCATGAATGAGGCCTGAAACTGAGATCAGAGTTGAGAGTCATAAAGACTTTCAGCAGGTGTTTTGGCACCTCTTTCCTCCTAAATGGCAAATGTTTTTGTGTTAAGATAACTCTTGACACCTGACACATTTTCAGATCATGAGTGATTCGACAGTTTCTTGCTAATTTAACCCTTTCTAGAAATCCAGGGAAGAGCCACATAGATTGTAACACCTGTATTATGTGGGATGAGGAATCAGATCACATTTCTCGTGCAGATCAGGAAACCTGCTTCCTAGGACTGTGATATTGACAGCGGTGGAGACTTTGGAACAGATTAACACTGGACAGGACATTAAGTATTTGAAAGAAGAGAGATGGCCCCATTCTTCTCAGGAATTAAAGTGTCTAGCTTACACAGAGTGATTAAAAAAAAAAAAGATAAGGAACTGCATCAGCTGAGATTTGAAGCTATGGTATAAATTTCCCCTAACACTCCTACTTTCCCCTTCAAATGTATGTAACAGCAACAAGCAGGAGGTTGTATGAAGAATAGCAATAGACTTATTTATCAGCAAGTTATGCTTAAAGTTATTGAAGATATTCCAAAATATCACGTACAGTATCACCTTTATGCTACATGTTACACGCTGAGCGATGACTGGAAAAGAGTAATGCCTATTTATCAATACTTTACAGAGTTCTGAAAGATCCAATAGATAAAAAAACATTGCATTAGCAGAGTTATGCTAGGATGTGTGAATGCATAATACAAATACATAATATTATCTGAAGTTTTCTTTGTGCTGCTGTACATCCAGGTGCATAAGGTGTCCTGCTATGTACGGCATGAGGGTCAGTAGGTCTTGGAAACTCTTTAAATTACTGGACCTATGGTCTTGAATCATCCTAAAAAGTAGTTTTGATAGATGCAATCAGTGATGTTCTTTATCCTTGAAACTGCCAACTTTACCTTGTAGAAGTGGAAGTTCATCCACTGCTTGTTCTGTTCTTGAGGTATTTACAAAGATGAGTTTTGAACAGTTAATTATATTCTTGTAATTTTTTTTTAGCAATCGAGAGCCACCAATATCACATGGTATTTTCAGACAGTTTACAGTGGAAAATTGGCAATATTTCCTGTGCTGTGATGATAAGAGGGCAGCATTGCTAAGCCACCTCTCTGGGTTAAGATTCAGTGCAGATTTGATCTTCTCATAGCTGAAATCACACCATGGCTCATAGGGTTTATATATGCTGCTAAACAGCCCATGTTTCTGTCTGAGTGAATTAACTGGCTGTGTTGTAAAACAACTGTTTCCAGCCCTACAGCCTCAACCTGACTGCTTGTGAGACTGGGGCAGGGGGGGAGTGTGTCACCCCAGGAATATATCAGCTCCTATCCATTAGAGGATGAGACACCTGAACTGTCCAGCAGGAGACAGTAAAAGACATATTTCAGCCATGAATGTCTCTGTGATCACTCAAAATACTTTTCAGTGCAAAATCAACTGTTAGGCTACACCCAGTGCCAAAGATGGTTTTCTTGTTAGTGGATCTTTCACCTCTGCAAGGAATGACTTAGGGATTATGCTCATGACAATGAAATCACTGTTGTCTGTGTTTCTGGGCAGAACATGGGCCAAACATGCAGTGAAGGTCTAGTTGAGAGCCCGAGATCATGTTGCTCCATGGTCCTAGAGTAACATACCTCTGAACTGCTCCCTGCCAGTCTCTCAAACCCACCCCCCTATACCCAGGATGGCAAAGGAGACTAAATTGCCATTCTCTTGCTGCTCATGTCATATTTTCAAGAGCTAGCTCCGGAACAAACTTAATAATGGAAATGGAAGAAGAGGAAAACTTTATCTAAGGCCTGTATGGTTTGGTATTTTGTAGGTGAGAGGGGAAAAATGAGAGAAAGCTTCAGTGAAAAATGACATTTGAAGTCTCTGGAATGTGAAATAGAAAGGAATGGATGAAATTATTGGAAGGCACAAAGTTCAATTTCATATCACTTGATATTAATGAAGTGACAGCTACTTTTGTGAGCTTCAGTCTTCTCTTGCCTGCTTCCTTCCTGCGTGATTGCAATCTCATGCTGTAGCTCCTACTTTAATACTTGCAGGGATTACTGGTGAGATATGGCCTTTTCTAAAATATGGAATAGACTAGGAAAAGCATCAAGAGAGCTAATCTCAAGTATCTGTGCTTGAGAAATAAAAATACTTCTGAGCAAGAAAATGTTAGGCATCTGTGGAATCACAATTACAGTCATTTTCCAAGTGTCCCATAGCAGCAGAGTACGGGACTTAGTACTTATCTGCAAGTAGAGGCATCTAGATCCAGACAGGTCAATGAATGCTGCAGCAGTGCATTACAGTGCCTGGTTTTTACTGCTCACCCCTTGTCCCGGATTTCCGAAGCCTGCAGTTGCATTGTTGTACTGACCAGTTGTCGTGGTTTAACCCCAGCCAGCAACCAAGCACCACACAGCTGCTCTCTCACTTCCCCACCAGCAGGATCAGGGAGCCAACCAGAAGGGAAAAAGCAGGAAAACTTGTGAGTTGAGATAAAGACTCTTTAATAAGGAAAGCAAGAGAGGCACATACAAGCAAAGCAAAACAAGGAATTCATTCACTGCTTCCCATGGGCAGGCTGGTGTTCAGCCACCTCCAGGAGAGAAGGGGCCCGTTAAGTGTAATGGTTATTCAGAAAGACAAACGCCATAATTCCTAATGTCCCCAACTTCGTCCTTTCTTTCCCCCCCTTTATATACTGAAGTTTTCCCTGGCAAAATACAGTATTGCCCTACTTGGAGCCTCTGGTAGAAAGCACCAAGGAAGGCTGAAGGTCAACCTCTAAGTTTCTAGAGTCAAGTAAACAGACTGAGCATGATGTCACATGGTCTGGAATATCCCTTTGGTCAGTTTGGGTCACCTGTCCTGGCTGTGTCTCCTCCCAACCTCCCACACACCCTCATCCTTCTTGTCAGAGTGGCACTATGAAAAGCAGAAAAGGCTTTGGCCTCTGGGTAAGCCCTGTTCAGCAATAACAAAAACATCTCTACATTATCAACCCCGTGCTCAGCACAAATCCAAAATGTAACCCTCTATCAGCTGCTGTGAAGAAAATTAACTCTACCCCAGCCCAAACCAGCACACTACATAAGGTAAATTTCTTACTCTGGAGCTGGTATTTCTGTTCAAAACCAAAGGAAAAAAAAAAAAAAAACTTGGCAAAAAAAGCTTCATCTCTTGGGTAACTGACTGGAGTTAATGTTACTCTGTGCTTAGAGCATAACTAAAGTTTTTTGTGTTTTTAACCTTAATCTATTCCCAGATATTCTTTAGTACAGTCACACTGGCAGAGCTGACAGAGGTGTGAACAGCAGCAGCAAGAAAGTGGCAAGATGCTGACAAAGTGAGACCCCTTCCAGCCTGCTTTGTTTTTGGATAAATCTCTCACTTTTTCCCTCCTTAATTGGAAACATTTGTTTAGCTGCAAGAAAAAGGGAATATGGATGTAAAAGCTCAGCATCCTCACACTCCAGTATTTCAGCCATCTATTGATATACAGAGAAAAAGGTCTCTCAGGGATAAGCAGAAACATTTAAATTCCAATATGATTATTATTATTTTACCTCTTTTATTTTTTTTAAATCTAAGCAGAGGACCTAGCTCTTCTTTTCACAGAGGTCTGCAAACATGCTGAGAAATTAATAGCTGTTTTGTGTAATAGAAATGCAGCAAAGTGCTCCAAAGAGCAAATGTATCTTTTTGGACTCTTGCTTATAGGAATCATAAAAGACAGTATTTTTAAAACATAGTGAAACCTTTGCTTTACTTCTCTGACTTTGATGCTAGGTCGGAGTTTGCACTGTCTTTTTAAGAAGCTTATAAAAGAAATGGCGAGATATCCTTAACTGCAGCAGATCAAGTGATTTTCCTCACAATGCAGCCCAGATGGGAAAGTAACAGCAGTTAAGGAGATTAAAGGAAAGCATCCCCAGAAGCCATTACATTAGTGAGGTTTATCTCAGCTAGCTAACTCACCGAAGTTAGGAGCAGAAATAAATTTACTACTGAAGCAGCAGCAGTACACACAGTGCTATTTGTGTGCAGTTTATCTAAGGTGTGCTCTGTATCTATTGTGCTCAGAGACAAATTCATCCATTTTTTCCTGTAGGAGGCAATTTAGATATTAGCAATCAGAAGTAATTGTTTCTCACCATGCAGATAACTTCTTGTATGTGTCTTCGCATCTGTTTTCATAAGCCTCAGCCTCACAGCTTCACTGGAAAGACTGCAAGCAGGAGTCTGTTTCTCCAACTTGGTAGGGCAGAAATACGAGCGCCATAATGACAGTCCCTCAGAAGATATCTTGGAAAGTGCTGTCTGCAGAGGAGGTGAAGGTCGAAGATGTCACTCTAGGCAGATGGGTTTTCAAAAATCTGTCCCTCTGGAGAAGGCTCTAATTTCTGGATCAAATTAAGTATTTCTCTGCTCTGGACATCAATGGCCCAGCTTTGTAGTATTACAGGAATGACAAGCACTCCTTTAAGAGAAGCTGAATGACGACACTTGCAGAGCAGCATTTCCTAAAAACCTCTCTTTAACCACGGTAAATTGACAGCAACTTTCGTGTCACCTCAGTGGTTTTAGACCTCAAGCCAGACCATGGTTTATTGTGTTGGGACATCACAGATTTTGGAGTTTACCAAAAGCATTGCAACAACAAGCAATCCATTTTCAGCACAGAGGCATCATTGAGACAACAAACCACACTCCCTGAGGTGGCTAAACCTTCTTTATTTCTAGTTTGGAGTCACATAAGGGCACAGGGTGTCTGTGAAATTACTGGTCCAAAGGCCCATTAGGCTAATGAAACATATCCTGCTGCCATGGGAGCACTCATGTCTTTTTCACAGAGGGTTTTCAGACGTACACAACTATTGAAATACTCTGAGACACTTTTGAGAGGTAAGATGGCACATAGGCTTTTAGGCCAGGTACTCACTTGAATTCTGTGAACCAGCACTCCTTCACACGTCCTCCAAAAACTGAAAGAAAGATTCACTTATCATCTTCAGTCAAAGTGAAAATACTGCCAGTGGAGCTCATCAATATAATAATTTAAATAGTGTTGCTGGGAAGGCAGTGAATTTTACTTTAGCAATGTGACTGGTCTGGGCTAGACTCAATTTTGTTGTCCACCACAAATTGATATAATCATGATAAACCTCTTTAAAGCACTTTACCTCTATTTCCTGTTTCACAATGTGGGCTCAGGAGATATTCTTCCTCTTCTAGCCTATGTAAGGTATAGATATTTCAGGGACGGATCTAGATCTTTCAGTGACTGCCTGACAACACACAGTTTTAGGTTAAACTGGAATTGGCTGAGGTTCCTCATCTTGCTACTCCTGTGAGTCTCTCAATCTTTATAAGGGTACTGGTTTTAATTGCTAACAGTAATTTGAGCTCCATTAGTCTGGATTTGTTTTGGTTTTTGGTTTTATCTACATGGACGAATGGAATGGAATGGAATGGAATGGAATGGAATGGAATGGAATGGAATGGAATGGAGTGGAGTGGAGTGGAGTGGAATGGAATGGAATGGAATGGAATGGAATAGAATAGAATAGAATAGAATAGAATAGAATAGAATAGAATAGAATAGAATAGAATAGAATAGAATAGAATAGAATAGAATAGAATAGAATAGAATAGAATAGAATAGAATAGAATAGAATAGAATAGAATAGTTCTGATGGAATGAACATACAAAAATCATCTACCCCAACTGGGAGGTTAAAACATGGTACCACAAATAGAGTTCTGGCAATGATATTACAGAGGAAGGTGTTTATTTCATCTCTTGCAATTAATACACTTTCTCGAAATTCCAATTTTGTCATGGTCATTTTAAACATCATCATTTTACTAAAAGTTTTGAGTCATCTCAGCTGATGAAAAGATGTTCACGGGCTTCTTAAAGGTTGCAAGCAGTTCTTCCCTTTTCTAGGAAGAGTTTATCTGTCTGACCATGTGTCCATACAATTGTCATTCACCTAAATGAATGAGAGGAGAGCACGGGAGGAAGAATTTGCATGATTGATGGGAAGAATTAATTTATTCTAGCCACCCAGCAGTACAGTAATTGGTGTCTGGGACACACTGCAAGTGCCGCATAATAGCTGTCAGCGTCATGTGTACGCAGATGGTCTCAGTGTTTTGGTGTGGAGATAACACTGTGACAAAAGGATTGGCATGGTGTGAACAGAACACCACAATTCTTGGCTTGCAACCACTGGCAGCACTGTTGTGCTGTCCTACATACAAGACATCTCTCACTGTCTCCTGCATCTGAAAAGATGCTGATGCCTCTAAAAAAGAGAAAATCGAGACTTGAAAGCAGCAGCAGAGATCTATGTAATAAATGTGCTTTTCTCTCATGGTCTTTCAGATACCTAAACAGCTGGGGGAGAGGGGTGGTTTTTTGTTTATTTGTTTGTTTTAATTTTTTTGTTATTGTGGAGCATTGGAGACAAAGACTTTGTTCTGAAGACTGAGCATATTTTCCAAAGTTCCTGCAAAGTATTGAAAGGTAAAAATACCTCTTTTGAGTTCATTAATTAGCTCCCATGTAATCCTCAGAAAGCACTTTCAGCTAGAAAAACAGCTAAGCTAGCAGTATGACTGGGATTACTGCCACACACTTTAGTTTCTGCCCCCTCCTGCTCTCCTGTCATCCCACCTCCAGAACAATCTATATAATGGGAAATATAGATTTTCCCCTGCTCCTTATCTGTGTTACAAAGGAAAATGTTGAAGGTCACATGGTACTGGGCATGCTACTGTAAACCTGCATAAGACTTGCATAGTGTGTTTCCTCGACATTGGGTTGTTCAGCCTAGCTCATTCCAGTGGTCACGAATATCTGTATTTTTAAAGCAAAGCAGGTGGCAAACGCTGGTCGAAGGGGAGGGGGAGAGGCTGGCTGCTCTTCGGTACTTGGTGTGAAAGCAGGTTAGCTATTGCCACTTTCCTGGTTACACACAGCTGGATGGGATTTCAAGCAGCCAGAGTTATAATGTCAAATGGGATCATTATTTCTTTAGTTTCTTCATACTGCTGAGTCTCCATACTTCGCTTTGCTGGTGCTGTGCTGCACTGCAATACCTCCCAGTGTCATGGCTGCTGCATACTACTTACCCTGCGATCTCATTTGTGGGGGAGAAGATAGAACTCTTAGAGCCTTCAAAACCTTGTGGTGTCAGGAGTGGCCTGACTCCCATTGGCTTCTGTGCAGCACAGTCATTGAACAGCCCTGTTTGTCAAGCCTTCAAGCCCACGTGAAGTACAGAGAGGAATCCTCTTCCCCATGAACTGAGAACCTCAGTATACAGGAGAAAAGTTGCCCTACATAGTCAGAATTTTCCTACAGAGGCAGACAGCACTGGGAACAGTGTTGGGATTCTCTAATTCAAAGCCCACTTATATCAGCAGCAAAATTCAATCTCTTATAGAATTGAGAAATTTTTTTAAGAGTTTCCCTTTGGCTATGGAGCTGCTCCCTCCCACGTACAGAGGAGTGCTGCAGAGGGGAGGGGAGGGGAAGGGAAGGGTTGTGAGCAGACAGACTTTCCATGCAGAGGTACAGAGGCAGTTTCAAAGCGTGCACATGGGGAGAGCCTTCTATGGTGTCTGGGAATAGACGTGGTCAGGATCAGCTGCTGAATGCACCAGTGTAATAAATGTTGCCCAGTTACTAGCGGGGTTCTGCAGAACCCCATCTTAGGCCCTGTGCTCTTCAACATCTTCTTTAACGTCTTGGATGCAGGAGTTGAAGGAATAATACTAAGTAAATCTGCAGATACTAAACTGGGAGGAGCTGTTGACCCCCTCAAAGGCAGAGAGGCCTTGCAGAGAGACCTCAGCATATTAGAGGTCTGGGCAATCCCCTGCCTGTGATTGATGATTTAACAAAGACAAGTGCCAGATTCTGCACCCAGGGTGGGGCAACCTGGGATGAATGAACAGACTGGGAGCAAGTGGCTGGAGCGCAGTGCCACAGAAAGGGACTTGGGGGTCCTGGTCAACGGCAAGTTGAATACGAGTCAGCAGTGCCCTGACAGCCAGGAGAGCTAGCCTGAAGGACAATTACCTCCAGGAGGGAGGTGATTGTCCTACTCTGCTCTGCACTGGGGAGGCCTCGCCTTGAACATTGTGTGCAGTTTTGGGTGCTGCAGTAAAAGAAAGACATTAAGCTATTTGAGCACGTCCAAAGGA